>NC_135513.1:4984177-5284177 GCF_051989575.1 Stigmatopora nigra
GTGTATGTTATTAACATAAGCTTCACTGACTATAGCGAGAAGAGGTGACCTTCTGTCTATTGCGTAGAAAAAGCTTTGTTTTGCTTTCTGCAAATATTGTTAAAGTTGCTCCTTTGATAAAATCACTTGTTAATTTTCATTTGCAATAATCCTTTTATGTTATTCCTTCTCACTGCTATAGTTTACAACAATGTTAGTGTAGAAAAATGTGCAAGTGGATTTGTATATCAGTAGTCCATAGCAGGCTGAATGCATTTATGGAATTTGGCAGACCACTCTGTTCCAATATAGGCGCAGTGGTGGTGACAATTTGAGGGAGTAAAGGCCCACCCTGGAGAGGGGTCCAAGTTTAGGCATGGGGAGACTATACTGGTATCAGAGTATTTTATTGGGTCTGTGATTGAGGCGCAGACAGCTATGGAACTTTGCAGACATCTGGAGCAGGTGGATGGAGGATGTCACTTATTTTGCTTAGGAAAATGTCACTAGTGTGTATCAAAACTTACAATTCATTTTAAAAATAACTTACATTGAATTTATACCTGTTATGACCCTTGAGGATATGATGTACAGAAAATGAATGAATATTATCATGTGTGGCTTACGAGGCAATGGGTAATACATATACCTTATTGTAGAGCAAATGTATATGGAAGATGGATGAATAATTTATTATATACATACATTAGATGGTCAAGTATTCAGAACAATTCATATTTTGGGGGTATTTTTTTTCTCATGTACAGTTTATGCTGAGTCCAATTTAAGTACTTTATTGGTTTTGGCTCAATCTGGTGAACCTTTTTTTTTCATTGACTAAACAGTCCGAGTGCTAGAAAATAAGTAATATTATTACAATTTATTTTAATTAACTTTAGAATAAATACCTTATCTGAACTACAGAAACTGGTTTCCTGCTCTTGTTCAGGAGTGCAAAATTGTCTAAAAAACTGTTAAAAACATCAATATCAATTAGATTTAGTCTTTGCAATCCAGTCTGTGCACTGAACAGAGTGTCGTTACATTGAAGGTAGGCAAAGGACTTTAAAAAGTGTCGTGAAAAGTGTCATCTCTGTGGAAATGAGGTTAAGGAGAAGCTCAATGTTAATGGAGGTCGCGTCAAAGAGTTTAAGATGAAAGAGCCCTACATGATGGCGGCATGAAAAGGCTACCAGGATATCTTTCCTCTCGACAAGCCGCGATGATCTTAAAGGATGCCCAATGCTGAGTGTGCGTTTATATAAGTGCAATTGCGTGTTTTTTGCTCCTGCCCGCCAGCATTCGGCCACTAATGGCCAGCAAAGTCTTTGTTCCTGAGGAGCATGGCTTTTGAGCAACTAAACAACCCTCCGTGACTGCGCTTGTGTCACCGGGCGTATTCTCTGTGTATCAGCTTGTGGCAATTCATTGCCATTGCTCACAGTCACACTCTTGCAGGTCATTGGCTAACCGTTGCCCACGGAGACGACTCAGCCGGCCGTGATTGGCAGTTGACGCTAACGCGCTCTGACAGCTTTGTGAGTGCGACCTGATTGGTCAATTAGTAGCATCACTTACTATGAAGGCCCCAGAGGAAAAAAAAACTGAGCGGTATGGCTATCTCAAGTTCAATCAAATGCATTAGGTCAAGTCATTTTATTCTTTCGCGGAGCAATTTTCTCGTTACTCGCAGATGCCTGATGGAAGAAAACGGCAAAATGCGAAAATTTGGACCGGCAAAGTTGAAGTTATGACTTTATTTTCCAATCCGACCAAGAGTTCCTTTGTAGTCTTTTAGTTTTTTAGAAGCGTGAACAAAAGGATAACCACTGTAAAGCATTCTAGCCGTTTAATAAAGTCACGTTTGTCTCAATTTGAAGGTCAGACACTTAATGAACTTGTGATGTGGTCCGCTCGAGCTGAGCCAAGAGGCCAGCTAATAAAGGGATATTATGAGGGGTGACGGGTGACATGCTGCTTGCACGGAAATGACACGCAGCTTGTGAGTTAATAAAGTTATACATGGGCATTGAATATGTAGTGCACTGCTTGTGGATTGCAGTGTGGTCGTTAAGCATGCTGTCAGAGTAATGTGTGAAGAAGGATTATGCTTATATTTTTTTCAATAGGGAATTTGTCCAAGAGTTAAAATGATGACTACATTCATGAAAGCACCCATGCGCGATCCATATTGTCTATTAGTGTGCTACAAAAGCAAACAGCAATGCGTGCATGGTAGTTTATGTTATGGACGCACGTACAGTAGATGTATAGGCAATGTGTGAGTGAATGTATTATGTGGATGTGAGAAAAAAGCACTGCAGGGATGCGGGCAGTGCATGCAAAATGAATGTGCTGATATGACAGTGATATATCGAGATGTTTACTAGAAACTGAGAAAATGAGGATGTGGGGGACAAAGAAAAAGGAGGACTTTATCCTGGAAAATTCTATTGGAGAATTAGTGGGGTTCATCGCTCTCTTTCAGTCTTACAAATGCCTCCCTGGTGTTGTGTTGTTTTAACATGGCTACAAGGTCAGAATACACTATAAAATAGTGGTGTCCCGATCATATATTTATATTACATTTGAGTCCGAGTCACCCGAATTAGAGAATCTGCCATTACAGAATGCCGAGCCGTATTAAAGAGGGGGAGAAAGTTCATCCAAATGTCCTTTTGCCCCTAATTTGTAGTGTAAGATGGTGATTTTAACTCAAAACTGCAAAAAAAAGTCACCAATTCTTTAGTTGCAAATCAGTTGTCTGGCACCAAAATTCGGTTTAAATTGAATAATTTGATATTTTAGTTAAGATATTTTGGATTTTTTTGCGATCACTTTACATTTCGAGTTGTATTTGCATTGCAATTATTTGCATTATATTCCAGAAAATACGGTACATGTGATTCACGTGCCATTTGTGACAACTTTTGTGGGAAAGTTGACTGCATGGTGCACAACCTTGCATTGACTCTATCTACACGTGTGTGAAATTGTGTGTGTGTGCATGAAGGGAGAATGAGCAAGAGAGTTGAGGGATAAACTTGCAGTCTGGTAAGCAGGGACATTCCCTTCTCTGTTCCCTTTCTGTGCCATGGAAACCAGACAGGAGGGCTATGGTGGCCCACTGGAGCCAAATGAGGCGGCAATAATGCAGCGCTTAACCCCACATTGAAAAATGACTTCATTCTCTCATCAATAGAGCTGTGCCCAACGCCCCGCCACGCTTATGCATGCGCATACACACGCATAAACACACAAACATAGGAAGTAGTCAAAACGTGTTGTGGGTTTTTCCCATGATTAAGTTGTGTTACAGTTCAAATTTTGTGGTTGACGCAGACAGACACAATAATTTCAGCGTCTTTTGAAAAAGTTTGTTTTCGTCTTGTGCCTCTTTATTTAGTCATTTTTTTACCCAAAAAATAGAGTACTTATATTAACAACTCAAAATGTGGCCAGGTTGGCTATCATTTTGGGATTAGGGCAACTGTAGAGTGGTGTGTTTGAGAAAGGCACATAAACATGTACAAAGAGTAGTCCAAAAAGCTCTCAAAAGATGCTTCTTCCTTTCATATCCTCTGGCTTTTTGCTCACTTTGCGCGCCACCATTGTCTGTCATTTTTGCATTTATGTCATGCACTTTACAGTGTGTTTGTCTGTGTGGAGAAAAAGTGTTTATGTGGACTTCAATATACACTTGAAGGGAACCTTCATCTTGTAAGTTTAGCCCTGAGGGCCCACATCAGCTTTTAGGAAAAGAGCAACGGCAACTGTCGACAATATGGAAAACCGGCATAGCAGACAGATAGTCAGCCATTGGACAAATGAAAGGGTAAATTAAATGGAGAGGCTGAATCAAATGAAACTATCAAAGAGGAAGAAAAATCTTGTTTGTTGGCATGCACAAACAAACTGGGGTTTCCCCTTCCTTGTTACTGTGTGCAATTACAGAAATACTGTTTAGTATGTCTATATTTACCTGGGTAACAAGAAGGCATGTGTGTTATCCTCCCAAAAAACACTTTGCTCAATAATCGGTCAAGTTTGATCACACGTGTGGTTGCACTTGCTTGTGTGCGCAGGATTTTGTGTGTGTGTTGGCCCTAGGGCAGCCTATTTTTGTTGTCTCCTGTGTGGGGAGTCCTTTTGAAATGATAAGGTAGTTATCAATGGTTGCACATAGTGGAGCAGAGATAGCCAGTGTGAGGCAGAGACCTACAAATGTGCAGGGAGCGATGAGCACAATGGAAGCGGGGGGGGGGGGGGGGGGGGGGGGAGCCAATTTCGATTAAAATAAGGCGAGAGGTCCATCCAATTGCTTTTCTGCATTCTTCTAAGGGAAATATGTTTGTTTATTTGAGAATTATTGAAGTAATTCAGTAAATCAGAGTGTCTTGGTAATTTTGTATCATAGGAATTATTTCCCTCAGGAGGCAATTGTCAATGTGAACCTTATATTTATTTGTGACAAATAGAATGATAATGATGCATTTAGAAATGAGACTCTTTACAACTGTTCGTTTGATCGTTTTTCCATTTATTTTATGCTGGTAATAAGAATGCATGGAAGGTCTTCATGTTTTTAAAGGTGACAGCATTTTGTGCCCTATTTATGAGTTGTAAAAAGTAAAATGTACTTTTTGAATCATTTTGGTGGAGCCATAAAAAAACAATTGTTTAAAAATTCCTGCCAACGTTCACAAAAATCTTGTGGAGGCGAATTTCACTGTTGACTGAAATGACCCAATATAAAGAAATGGAGCTTGCTCATATTGCCATTACATGACTCTGTCTCGTAATTGGCTTAAAGACTTCAAGTTTTTAGCTTTTTTTTTGTAAAACCAGGCCTTTTATTTTCTTTAAATTGATAAGAAAGGTCAGCTCTTTGCTTGAAGTAAGTTGTATCCATCATCTACCTGGGTGGAGGGCAGCATTTGCGGAAATCAGTCGGATGAATGCATTGGCGAGGTTGTGTAGGCGAGCATGTGAGAGCAAAGTGATCACAAGAGGTTGGACGTTAGTGTCACATCTTGTTAACCTGTTTGAGAAGTGACAATTGCTCAGCAGGACCCCTTTTACCCAAAGGCCTCAAGTGCAGCTTGCCACTATTTGGAATGTTCCCTTTTTAGTCAGGCACCTCCGGCATGGCCTCCAAATCGCCCCGGTACAAAAAACCAACACAATCCTCACCAATAACAGACCACTGTTCATACAAGTACTTTAGTGAGAGGTTTGTATTGTCTGAATTTTCTACAAATCGTCATCTCAGTGCTACTTACAAACGTTGCACTTCCTGTTTGCGTCTGTCAATCAAACTGTCTATACGGCTCTATTGAGGTCTTTTTGCATGGTGTTACTTTAGGGCCAGTCTGAGACTCGAAAAAGCATAAACGCACACATGCAGTGAGTAAGATGAACTCCCAGACGAGCAGACATATTTTTAACGCGTGGTGAATTGGCAAAGTTGAAAGTGGCACAATTTTGTCTGTTGTCAGCCACCGTGGTTTTACTGCATACTCCAAGTAAACCACCATTCCTGCTGTTGGAAACATTAAGCGTATCACTTCCTGCATGAGCTTTTTTCCTGGAAAGATGTATGTCACTTGTAAGTAAAACACATGAGGTTGTTTTCTGAAGACGTAGAGGACAAAACATGAAACGAAAGCAAAGTTACTAAGCAACAGCTAACAGAAAAATTGACATCAATTGACCATTTTTGTCCTTTAAGAAACATTTGTGCAATTTTGTGGTCGGTTCGTCTCTTTTAATATCATATGCCTGGACAGAAAAATAGCTGACGACCAAGACCGCAGAGTCAGAAATTAGTTTTTAAAGAGGATGACATGTAGTCAGCATGTTAAGTATCTGCACCTGACAACTCAAAGACTGTTTGTACCAAAGCACATTGTATGGATTGTATGTTTACTCTGTGAGTGAATATGAGCTAATGCAGTCAGAACAAATTAATGTTGCACAGTTCATTTTCTGTATGGGAAAGAAAACTTTGGGACAAACCAATGAAATTGCACTGCTAAACCTGAAAATTCAATTGATTCTTTAGATTGAAAAACTAAATTTGAATGATGGAATTTAGAATTCATTCAGCGAGAAAATTCAACCAATTTCAAATGGTTCATTTCAATTTCAGTTGTGTAGTAGTGTTACTTAGAAAAATCGAGTGCAAGTTACCAAAAATAAGTCCTTCTGGTTAACCAGCAAATTGTTTTTCATACATTTCCTTTATTCCACTGTCAGAAAAGTGCAGCACTTTCTTTATCGATTGATTTTTATGGAAGTCAGTTAAACGGAACAAAGGAAGCCATGAGACTAAACCTTGGCGGCATTGGATATACCTGTGGTTGTTCCGACAATGCGAAACCAATCTTGTTATTCTTATTTGCAGAACTGATAGGTGGAATAGTTTGACGCTACCTCCAAATTGTTGAGTATAGAACAAAATGCTTATCTCTGTTTTATTAACAACTGCTGGTTCATTCTCTTCTTCATGGTAGACCACCGTGGGATGGATTCCTGTTTAGCAAATTAGTTACTGTAAAGTGTCATCTAACAAAGCAACTTTGACAACCTAAGGCCGTATGCTTACCTCCATTGGTGTTCACTAGTCTACTGAGAAGAATTGAAAAGTGACAACAGAGGTTTTAGGAAAGAGGAAAGGAGACTTAGAGTCAATAAAGTCTGTTAAAGAGGAAATGGAGAAGAATGCAGGAAGGAGAAACTGAGTCTGATATGGGCACAGTTGACAGGAAAGGACATTGAGACAAAGAAACTGAGGCAATTATACTGTCGCAAGGAAAGGAGGAGCGGGGCGAAGAGGGAAGTGGAAAACCAAGGAACATGAGTGACTGGTAAAATTTGAACGAGAAGGAAATATCGAAGAAATATCTGTGGTAAGATCAGGAGAAACACTAGAGAAACAAGATGAAAACCTTTTATAGCAACGGGGAGAATCGAGAAAAGAATTTGAATTGAAAGTGTGTGTTTGAATGCGAGTTGGCGGTGAGTGGTCCATCTCTGTCTTCAACCGGGTTAAGCTTCAGCCTTATTACAGCTTCATTACATCATTTGACCTAATCCATTACACAGACATGCACCCCCTCACTTTGAATATATGATCAAGTATTGTCTCTTTGCAAAAGCACCTACTGTAGTTGAGCACACTTAAATATGTAAAAACCAGTCTTTTTCAACAGGATCTGGGCTCAGAATGCAGGATCATGTTAATCACTTTAAATGTGTGTATTTGTTTTAGCATGTATTGGCTGCTGGATGCCTGTGTATGTGCTTCACAGCTGTTCAACGCATTACCCACACACACACGGACACTGCTGATCTAATTTAGTCAACGGGCCTCAAAAAGCAGGCCGTAAGCTTAACTAGCGCCCCCTACGCCCTCAGTGCCGGAATGTACCCTGTCAAAATTCACTCGTCAAGATCGGACCAGAGCATATTAGCTATATTTGGACGAGCTTGCAGCCAGGTGGCTCACATTTCAAACCAAATAGCTGGTCGACTGCCGCACTTGGTCGATGGAAGAGTGGCATCACTTAGCTTCGCGGCCGCCCAAGTCAAATGTCTCTACTTGTACTGTGGAAATGAGGTGCGCCATGCTAAATGAGCCATGTCCTTACATGATTTATGGGTCATAACAGGAAGACATTTTCTAGGGCAAATAACATAGATGGATGTGTCACAATTAATAAGCTACTCAATGCCTCTTTTTGGCAATCAAAAAAAGTTTCTTTTTTAGTTTGTGATCCTCTATTTAGAAAAACTTGATTGATATGGACATTAATGGATGGACAATGATAAATAGCGTATTTTCTTAGTACTGAGGACCGGTTGATGACAAGGTTACTTGTCATTCAGGGTTCCAGTAGAGCGAAAAAGGGTTAAAACTTTACCATTTGTTTTTTTTATTTTGGTAGACTGCAGTCTCCCAAATTTGATGAGCCATTGAAGTGATGATGGAGTGACATGATTGACTGATTTAACATTCAATACCAGATGCTTTTTTGTCTAAGGTTTGCCATATGTGTGGTATAAAAAGTTATAAACTGAGCACTGACACAAATGTATAAATCAGTGAATTATTACAAAATGCATTCATTTTAATGAATTCATCGGTCTTAAGAGGAAATTTCGATTATTTTTATTTTTTCTACACCCGTTCCAATTACATTTCACATTAGCCAACTGGTGAAAGATGGCCACGTAATGGATCGCCTTAAAATGTCTTGGCCCAAGCCATGTTTTTGTAGCAATAGTGATGTCGTCATTTTTAAAACTGGGGGAACAAAATAAACATAACAAATGGAATTGTTGAATGTAAACTGTGTGTGTGTGTGTGTGTTCATCTTTGAAAGTGACTTTGTGTTGTCTGGCTGGTGCCCAGGAGACTGTTTGCCTTCATGGCCCATCTTTCCAACCTGCTGCTCATAGGAATGCAACACAAACGCTAACACACACATGGACATGCAAAAATACACACACACAGTATTTTTTATTCATTGTATCGCCAACTGCTAAAAATAATTGCGCAAAAACATACAAAAAGCCTCAATAACCAACATAGTTCAACTCGTGCAGAAGCTTTGAAGTTCACTCCTGAACTAATTTTGCTGATATGTTTAGACTCCTTCTCTCCCTCAATCTCAACATACCGTACCAATATATTTTTTTAACACAGCCCAAACACAAATTGTTCTCAGGCCCTGCCCGATGCCAGTAAGCGCCTCCTTCAAGTGCCAGGGCTGCGGTGTGGGCCTACGGACAGATGGTGCGGGACAGCTGGTCCGGGGCGACAAGTGTGTGCGACCCGAGCCTCTGTGGTGCTGAAAGAAAGAAAGACAACATTGACGGAAAGAAACTATTTGAAGAGGAATATTTTAGCTAGTCGGTGATTGCCAGGAGCTGGTAAATAGTGGCCTGGCGGCGTGTTGGCGGTTTGAATATATTCGGAGCTAGACAAAGACAAAGAGGTGTATAGTATCGATACAGGATTCACAAACTTGTTGCTTTCAGACAGTTGGTTCCTTCAATTTCTGTTTAACGGTCACAAATGTTTTTATCTGCCCCTTTAACAAACCCCCCTCCTCATCTGGTCCAAAGGCAATGTGCAGGTGTCGACCCAATGCTGTAAACTCTCATAGGCTAATCACCCGCAAATAGCCAAGTGGCTGAGTGATGATCGCTTATTTTGCTAAACACTCCAGTGGACGATTGACGAGTAGTTCATTCTCACACTTAGCGTTCAAGTGAGCTGCCGCTAGGGAGGAAAGTAGTCCATGAGATACGCCAACGTGACCTTCTTCTGCTCTTGTGCTGAAACCTCAATGACCACTTCTCACCATGTCTTGAAATGGGTCCCCACCCAGCACATTTTTATACATGCGCTTGAAATTTGCTGGCAGAGAAAACAGCCTGCAAATTGTAGTTTGGACACCCCTGATTTAGAGGATGAATAACTCGGCTGCTTACCCATTAGTCCTTGTTGCTCTAACTGTTAGTCTAACACCAATGTCTAACTCAAAGGTCTTAGTCGATGAAAAAAAATTTGGAGGTCATTGACGGGATTTTTGTGTTGGTAAATGAAATGCATTTTTCTGGGTGGGTTATGAAAGGACTTGGATTCAGCAAAATAGGTGCTGAATTCTTTAAAAAGAATAGGAAAAAAATGAAAACCATTGTTTTGCAACTAATTAGATTAGTTAACTTTATTCATCCCACAGAACAGTCGTCAGTAAATCCCAAAACTTCCCCTTTGGCAATACATTTAGGGACAGATTCAAACCATCTTGCACGCCTATTTTCTTCATTTGCTCCATGTTTGAAAATAAATGAAAATTTGACACAGGCCAAATGTAACTAAGACGTGAGGAAGAGTTTCTCTGGTTGGAAAATGTGAAGTCCAAGTGCTGCAAATAGAAAGTTTGCATCAGGATGGCTTATGACGTACTTGCGTGTGCGCGTTTACTTCTGTTCTGTGTGATTAATCCCGGTTTGCCGTTTTTGTTCACACACGCACACACCCCTACAGGCACACAATACAAACACTGCGGTTATGCCACTAATATGCTACTTTGCCCTTCATTCCTGACAAATTCTTGTAAACCACAAAAGCTCTCTTCCAGAGCTCTGCTGTCAGTCACTACAGAGAATAGTCAAGGGCAATGAGTTGGACGTCCGTCACCGTCAACGGCAGTAATTGACTCTGATTCCGCAGTAAAATACAATCTTGCAGTATTTGAACATGGCCGAATATATTCACTCCTACGGTCTTTAAACTTCTGCTGTTGCAAATTTTATCTCCCCTATTTTGGGTCTTTCGAAAGAGCTGGAAAGTGTCTGGTATTTGGAGCGAATGAGGGGATGACTGATGGATGACAAGAGTGAGTGCGCCGTCAGTGAGTGATGGGCAGGAGAGAACGTCTATGATTGATGGATGAAACTAAGGTTGAGTTCAGGGAGGACAACGAGAGAGAAAAGCGAAATATTTTTAGATACCACCACAATACGCCGACTGGACCCTGCCATTTTCTGGGAATGATGCAGACGATTAAGGGAGGAAGCTGCCTCAGTTTATTGGGTCATGGAGTTTGTAACAGTTCAAACATGCGGCTGAAACACACACGTACGCACTTATACTAACACGCAAATGGAGGGCCATGCGTCTATGTGCTGTCACAAGCTATTTATTTATCTATTCCATTTAGTATAGAGCATGTGAAAGGCAAACAGGAAAAGGATATGATGTCATGTGGCCACCAAGTGGTCTGGCAGGAGGTCCTGCCATGGATCTTTTAGCTGTGGTGCATCGCTCTGTGTCTACGTCGTCGTGTGTGTCTTGGACACTCGACCAGGCGGAGGCCGCAAGTACATTTGCTTATAGTGCTGAGCTGGTTCTTTAAATTCACACATGGAAATGCACAGCAGCGTGCTGACATAGTCACCATGTAGGTGTTAGATTGAGCGCTATCGACTCGCAGACAGAACGCCGGCAAGCAATGACTGAGCGCTGTTATCGGAATACGATTAATTTTGTCAGGCTGATGGATTAAACTCATTACATGGGGAACAGAGTATGGAGGGCTGGTTCGGGGTGGGGAGATTTGAGGATGAGTGTAGTGGACGAAGGGAAGGATGGATAAAAAGGACGGCCAGATACTAAAACGTGATGACCTGTCGACCTACTGAGGTTTTTATTACCAATACTTGCGCAATCTAGGAGAATGCAAAGCAAACGCTTTGTCATGAACAATGATTTGTTAACTTTACAGATAGAAAACAGCCACGTAAAGCCTTTATTTTACAAACGCTGACATTTTTTATGATACTTTTTACAAGGGCTGGAGGGAGGGATCAAATAGTCACTTACTTTATTATTGTTGCTCTTCTTCTGGGTGAGGACAATAACTAAAATTGCTACCCTCTCTGATTCAAGGACAGAACTGAAAGATTTTGAGTAGGTATTCTAGGGATGTTATAAGCATTGATCCTCTGGCCCAAGATTTGATTTGTTTTGTACCAGTGCTGATTGATTCGATTAATTATTGCATACTTAAATGGGATAATCCTTTTGTTATCAGTGAACAGTACACAATGAAATCTGGTATGTATATTGTTGTTTTGGGGTTTTTGTCTCAGGGCTGACGAACTCGATTAATTAATTGTGGACTTATTGTAAAAAAAAACAGTAAGTTCATACAAATTATTAGGAATATCCACTGCTTTTATTGAATTTTTACACATTCAAAACCTGTTAAAATTGTGCACGTCTTAGTGTTTAAAAAAACTGCCCGTGTCTTCTGGGAAACAAAAACTCTGACTTATCTGCTGTGCAAGTGTGGTTGTTTCATTTTTTTAAGAAGGACACCACACGCAGAAAAAAACAGCCATTCCTAAGATGTTTGCACAAGGCATAAATCCAAAAGATTCCCACACAATAAAAATCTCATAGAAATCTTTATAGTCTCTTAAATCCCTATTTATATACGACCGTGACCTCTACCATTACCGGTTTCATTTTTTTTTTTAGTACACGCTTTATCTGTCCATCCATTCACTAAGATTTTGTAAATGCATGAAACAAAACCCTGTTGGCTTTAACCAAAATACTTTGGGCAGTTGTCATTTCTAAAACGGATTCGAGACAGTTAAACAGTTAAATCAAGGAAAAAGACCTCTTCTTACTCTTGAATCTGTTCAAGTTTATTCCAAAAGTCAGCTTCTGTTGTAATTTTGAAGGTGAGGAGTCTCTGGGGGAGTCGAGATTATGGCATTGTTGTTATTGCCTGCTCTTGTTCGTGAAACACAAATTACATAGCAGATGCAAATGAGCTGTTGATCGTGAATTCAATGAACCAGTGATGCTGTGACATCCCTTTGTACAATAACTCCAATTCAGAGGTCATTGCAATCTGTATAGCATAGACAACATTGCAGGTTTCTTTGGGTTGAACCAGCTTTTATCGGAGGGTGTTAGCGAGGTTGAAATACATTGGAATGTTATGTTTGGAGACAAACTTTCAGAGTTTTTCCAATGTCCAACCACGTAGTTGACTAGCGCATTCCATCTCTTTTGTCCTTCTTGTCTACACGGATATGACAAAGGCCCAGATCGGTTACCCACAGTTAGTAAGAGCCGAATATAGAATTTTCTTGTGCATGGTCTTCAAGGCTTCCCATCATTTGTAGTTTATGTTCCAGGGGCTTATGGGAATCAAAGATGAGCTACTGTTCTGTGTGGACAGGTTTTCTGTAAACCTCAATGTTAAGGTTTTCTTCCTTTTGCCGCCCAGACTTCACAGTCCGAAGAACATGTTCCCTTTAATGTCTGAAATGAACTCTTTGGCTATCATTGACGTATTAACACAACACGTATTAACCATTATGTTCATAAACAACACGATTAACCATTGTTCCGATAAAAGCGATTGAATGGCTTGGAAGAAAGAACAGCTAAAACTACAGAGTTCAGGCCATTGTGCTGCAAAAAAAGCTTCTGTTAACTGACTCTGCCTACCTTGCCAAAGGCAAAATGGGATTAAAACTCAGTTTTGCGCCTCTTTTTTTAACTTTATTATACAAGCTAAAGAACTAGGGTTGTGGCTCAGTAAAGTCCAATCTATTGAATTCAGTAAAGTACCCCCTTAGGTGAGAGTGGTACTTTAAAGTACATGAGGCAAAGGCGCAGTCTTCCTAAAACAATACCAGGACATCTCCTGGCCCAAGAGATTGCTGCATTCAAGACAAGCAAACTACTGATTGGTATGCAGGACGGTCATTTTACCAGCCACACTGGACACAAACAACACCCAATTCTTAAACCCCACCCCCAAGGGAACACAGGCATCGAAAGGACAGTGTTTTTTTGTAAAAACTTTTCTCATTACTATGACCTAAATGAGAGGGTAGTTGGCCTCGAGAGTTCGATCCCAGGTTCAACGCCGGCGTGGGTTTTCTCCGGTTACTCTGGTTTCATCCCACATCCCAAAAACATGGGTACCCTTGTTGAACACTCTAAATTGCTCTAGGTATGAGTGTGAGACGTCTCCCTGTGCCCTGCAATTGGCTGGCCACCAATTCAGAGTGTCCCCTGCCTGGTATAGGTTCCAGCACCCCCTGTGAACGTTGTGATGATAAGCAGCACAGAAAATTATGATAATATTGTCCAACCTCAATGTCGTATCCACAGCAACTGTTGTAGTGGGCAATTAAAGTATTAATGTAATCCATGATGGCGAATGAGGCATGCAGATACACTATCACTCAAACAGACAAGTCAACATTGACTTGTTTGAGTGCGTTCCTGCTTACTGTTATCCATGTTTAACATCAGATAGTGTCACAACTAATTTGATCATTGTTTTTCTTACGACCCCCATAAGATATAGCTGTAGTACATCTACCAAAATCACTTTGGCTTGCCTCATCCCATTCCTTTCTTCTCTATCCTCCATCCTTTTCTTTGGAGTCGATCTCCTTCTAATTGCTCACACTTGTGTGATCTTTAGGGGTCCACTTCATGGCATTTCTCCCCTGAATGAACTGAAGGACACACACACGCATATACACCCCCACACACATGTAAACGCCCACTACATTGTATGATGGATGGTGGAAAACACTCCATCCTAAATTCAATGTACCCCCTCCGTCCCTCATTATACATTTTTTCCCAAACTTTACAACTCTGATCTTTGCACATGTATACATTCTCATACTTAATAGGATTAAGGTCTGGGAATAGGGTTTTGAACCAAAATGATTAGGCTTGTAGCCTGCCACACATGGGAGAACTAGTTTGTTCCTCATGGGAAGAATGTTGTGGCAGTAAAATCGCACACAAAAGATTTTCAGAAACAGTAGTAACAGTGTAACAGTAAGCACGAGAGTGTGCGTGTATGAATAAGGGAGGAAGGGAGGGGTGCATGTGTGAGAATTGAGTTGCCTTCCTTTATGGCCAGGTCTCTTCTAACACACACAGGGCGTCAAAAGCCTCTCTTTCTCTGAAAAGACTTTGGAAAAGCTGCGCTATACTCTTCACTTACGAGACCTGACTTTAACACATGTACATACACACCTACACACACTCTCCATGTCACTAAAGGAAGGGAAAAAAACACTAAACGGGGGTAAAAGACATCAGAATTCATATGCAGGATAAATGTTTGTGGTTACTGTATGGTTGTTGTTTATTCTTATTTTTTTATGGATAAAGAAATGCAGCCACTAGTGCAAATACTAAAAAAATCATAAAAGCTTTTTTATGTTTAAAGGCACCATGGGTCACTGCCGGCAAAAAAATATTTACACAGGAATTAAGTGACAGTCAATTTACCTTTTATACTAGGAGAAAAATATGAAATGAAATATCCCTATAAACTTGAGAACTTGAAATATGAGGTTAAACAAATTGAAAAACATGGTGGTTTTAACCTTGTTGAATTGAATCGTAAAAGCGATGTGTACTGCTATGTTTTTTTCTATTTTTGGTTCTCTGATAACTATCATAATCATTTTTTTATTAAATTTTGATAATCAAGGTTCTAGCTTGTGTGTATGAGTGTGTGCATATACATGTGTGTGTGGGGGGCAGTCATGGTCTGCACTTTCACTTTCAGAGGGGGTTCCGAGCTTGCCAGCGTGATATACTTCCTGTGTGGCTTTCATACCTCCGGTTTGATCAAACAAAAACACTCACATACACACACACCCACACACCCACGTGCACACCCACGCGCACACTGGGCGCAGTTGGAGCCTCTTTTAATGAAGGTAACCTCCTAGTTTAGGCACATGGGGGTTCATAGGTTAGGGGTGAAACCTCGGGGAAGTCTAAAAAACATGTCAAATTAGGGGAAAGAGGAAGAGTGGGGTGAAAGAAAGGGAGACTGTGGGGGCGGCTGAAAGAAAACCAAGCCAACAAGTGTAAGAGAGGATAACTTGGGGTTTACCATTTCTCCACAAATGTTTTAAAAGATGCCTTCGAGGCGAACTGAAGGGAAAATCCATCCTTAATTCCCAAAGAAGTCAATTTCCTAACTGGGTTAAAAGTGGGTTTTATTCCCTCAGAATTCTGACAAGGCTTTAAAACCTCACATATACTCTGAATGTCAGTCATTCGCTATAAGGACCCGCATAGCTGTCAGTTTGTGAATAGCTCCTTGTATGTGTATGTATTAACTTTCTGAATCAAAATCCTATGATCTCCAAGTAAAATGTACATATATACGTTGTATTCTTGCCTATTTTTATGTATGCTTAATACATATTTTTTTGATGGATTTATATTTAGGTTGGAATAATCTGAAACAGAAATTAAATGTATATAAAAAAAATCTATTCTAATTATATTCAAGGAATTACCAAGTGTAGCAATGTGAAAATAATTATTATATTAATAATGAACAAAACAATGTTTTTGGTAGAAATAAACTCAGGGAGATGGTTAATATTCATTTGTAAGCACAAATGATTTGGATGCACTTTTGGTCCAAATTCTATCACCAGAGAGAATGTTGATGATTGGCAGGTGTGCAGATGTGGGATTCTGTTGAGACCAAATGCTCGCATACCACCAGGTGGGCCACAGAGTCACTTGGAAACACCAAGCGTGGCAAGTGGCTATTCTAGATTTTGCCTGTCGCTCGTATCATAAAAAAATGCTCGCCAAATAAGACTAATTTTTATGGCGACAATGCTGTTATGATGAAAAACTTGTGTCATGAGGGTCACCTGCATATATAGAAAGTAGTATAGTGTGCCTTATTAGGAATAATTATGTTTTTTTCCATTAGCACTTTAAATAAACAGTGTGAATCCAGACAGTAGTAGCTTGAACTTTCTATCTGTGGTGTTAAGGAGCAGGCTGTTTGTTTATTTGCTTCCAGAATAGCAGCAGTTAAAAGGGCATGGCTCTCTTTCCAAAGCCCCTCTGGTCCTGTAAAAACTCTTTCAGGATACACTCCATTTCATTCAGACTGCCCAATCTGTATACAATCTCTGTGTTTATATATCCAAAGGCTAGGAGTATGGGTGTGTTTGTATTTCGTGTGTGAGTGAAACAACTAAAAGTCATTTTAAATGAATTTATAAAGTCCGAAGAGGATCGTGCTAAAATCGAAAACCATCAGAGAGCATTGGAACGTGAACTTGTACTTATCAATAATAATCTATTCTAGTTTTAAATATCGTTGTAGCATAACCAAATACGAAAAAGCTTAAGTACTTATTTTAGTACTTTAATTTAGTGTTATTTGAAACTAAGAAATTGTAGAGAACAATAAAATTGAATTATCATCCATTATATTTCCAATCTTATTTCAAAATAATTAACCTGATCAATATATTCCGATACTATGTGAAAAGGATTAATTAAAACGAATAGCATAAAAAATGTATCAAAGACTATATGTAGTGTTTCCCCTGGGGGAAAAAAATGTGATACTTAAAATTAAATATAAAAAACTAATTTCCTAATAATTTTCCCCAATAAAATGACTTAAAATATAATGTTTTATATCATAATCCTGTACCAAACATTGTGTGGTGCTCAACATCCCAAATTTAATGCTGTTTTGCAGATTTTGATCACACTTTTAACTTAATCGGTTCCATATTACATGCATACACATACATGTGTTAGTACTCATTCTTCATAAATTGCAGCTGCAACAGGTTGACGAGGTGGACGACACCTGAGTGGCAAACTGTAAAATCGCACTCTCAAGAATCCCAGGAATCTCTCCTGGCATTAGCTGTTAGCCGATTAGTACACCAAAGGTCATGGAGCATCAGTAGGGGTCAAGAGCTTTGAGTGCTGCTGGGTGGGGGTCAGTGGTGAAAGGTCAAGTCGTCTGTCTGGAACGTGGCTCGGATTAGCCTGACGGCTAACGACACAAACACGCAGAGGTCTCTGGGCCTTTTTCCATTCAGCATCCAGTTTCTCTCTCCCCTTGCGGAGAAAACGCCGCCTTGACATGTTCCTTACGTCTCCTAGCAGCTGCATCCATTCTCGGCCACACAATCTCATTTACTTGCCTTTATTTATAGCGGCGTGTCTCTCTGCCTACGATGATATGATTAACACCTCATTTGTTGTGACTATTAGATTGCGCACTCACTATCACTGCGTGCCCCCGTTACTAAATTAAGGGGTGCTTTCCCCGCAAAGTGAATATTTACGACAATTATCTACTCGTATAATTTTTTTGATTTATTCAGCAAAATAGGAAACCAACATATGGAATTTTGGAAGAAATATTGTGTAGTGGTATATCGGGTAAAGTTAGATTAGTTGAGCTGGCACATGATTTGACAACTGTAGCCCATAAATATTTAAGTTAAGCCGTTTTACTGACTCAGCAACTAAACCGTGAGTGGAAAGTGCCGAACCATTTATTCTTATTTAGAAATAATGACTTTCCCGCAGTGTTTGGTTATTTCACTACCTCTTGATGACTTTATTTCACAGCCAGAAATTTACAAAATGTTGTGATTGCCATTGCTTTAATGCATATTATAATCTCCATTTGCAATTGCATTTGCAAGTGCCACCCAAAAAAAAAAGAAGTTTTAATTACGTACATTGTATATTTTTCAAAATATTTTGACATATTGCCGTATTGATACAATGACATATCAAGGTGCATCGTATCATGAGTCTAAGTGACAGGTGTCAAAGTGGCGGCCCGGGGGCCGAATCTGGCCCGCCGCATCATTTTTTGGGCCCAGGAAAGTTAATCATGAGTGCCGACTTTCTGTTTTAGGATCAAATTAAAATGAAGATTCACGATTTTCCCCCTTTTAAATCGATAATTGATGTTTTTATTCCATATTTTCTTTGTTTTTAGTTCAAGAATCATTTTGTAAAATCTAAAAATATATATAAAAAGCTAAAATAAACATTGTTCTAGATCTAGAAGAACTTAATATTCATTCATTAAAAAAATGGAACAAATAGTCATTGAAATGACATAATCTGCATTTTAAAACAAACTTTTATTAACCTTGGCTTGGTGTGGATGTCAACATCAAAGCGTTTGCAGTTTATTGAAAAGTGAATAAATGGGAAAAAATAAAAAGACGCGCTCAAATGTCATCTTGTCCAAGATCAGAGAGCCACTGCTTCCAAAACCTGTTTACACTATTCCGTGGCATTCATATCTAGTCATTGTGGAGTTATATTTCCTTGTGTACCCTTGCCCAACAAAGGTTGGGAAACAATAACCAAATGAGAATTGCATCATGTTGTAAAAATCTTTCCACTACAAGCTTGCTTTGGATTGCACTTGTAGTTCAATTTAACAATGTGTTAAACATTTATTACCATTGTAACATTGTTTTCCGCATCTGTTTGCCCTACTTTTATCATCACTCCTTCACACGTATGCCCTTATTTGTCACATCACTCCGACTGAGTACAGCGTGGCTAACTTTCAGGGAATTGGAGGTCACTAGTGCCCTCTAAAGGTTCGGTGAACATTTACTTTGGTTCAATGGTGCTGGATCAAATAATTGAATTGAGTGACTGTAAAAAATGCAGATGGCATTATTACTTACTCTCCTCTACACTTTATGGGAATGATGTGCTGTGTATGCTCATCTGGTTTCTGCCTATATTTGCAATAGGTCGAGTTATAAACAAGTGTGTGTGAAATGGCTCAGCTGTAATAACCCTCTGCCCCCTGTCTTGTCTTGTCTCCGTCTCTCTGTCTGCCCTTTCACTTTGTCCAGTGATCTCAGCGAGAACCAAATCCAAGGGGTGCCCAGGAAAGCCTTCAGGGGAGCTGTGGAAATAAAGAATCTGTAAGTTGGCGCCACTTGGCAAAATTGTTTTCAGCTTCTCTGTGTGTATGTGGGTGTGTGTGTGTGTACCTCTCCATCTGTGTGTGTTTGTGTGTGTGTGTATGTCTCGCAAGTCTTTCCGCCATGTTTACTAATGCGCCAGTACATCAATATTTAATTGCCTTAAATGTCATGTGCCTCCTGCTTGCTGTATTGACTGTTCGTTAATAACTCCTTATCGGTGTGTGTTGATGTGTGTGTGTGTGTGTTGTGTGTGGGTTTAAATGCACTCTGGAGGTAAATGGTGTTTCCGCAGTTGTTTATCTCTGTTTTGTCTCAGTTAGAGTTATGGTGGTTGGGGATAATTGTTGATTTCACATGTAAAACCATTTTCACAGCAGGCTTTTGAATGGAAATGGATTGTTCAGCATCAATTTGTTCTAACATTATGCAATTATGAAAAATAGACAGGAAACTGTCTGTGTGGTAAAGAGATAGAGTGAGAGAGAGCCGGGGGAAAGGGTAATGCATACAAATGAAGAATCATATAGTGTAGAAGAAGAGGGAGCGCATACAGGAGAAGAAGAGGGAAAAAAGCCTAGAACAAAGAGACCTGGAGACAAGAGACGCGGCAATTACACTTGGCTTGACTTTCCCTGAGCGTACGCTCTCTGTGAGGCATATTAGCATTTAACAAAAGACAACTTGTCTCTTATGTGTGCAGCCAGCTGGACTACAACCATATCAGCTGTATCGAAGATGGAGCCTTCAGAGCATTACGCGATCTGGAAGTACTGTGAGTAACAACAGTTCATTTTAGTCTACGTAAGTACATTAGACTCAAGCTGCAAATGGATGAATTAATAGACCTTTTAACGTTTCTAGACTGGATGCTCAAATGATTGATGATCTTATTTAGATTTGAACAAGAAGCCAATATTAGCAGATGCCTTAATTGTACTCAATGGCTTACATCTGGAAGTATACAATCTGTTATCAGAATGTTACTGTTGGCAAAAAGGAGTGCTTCATTTATTAAATAACATTAAAACACCCCACTGTGACCCTTGTGAGGATAATCGGTGCAGAAAATAAATGAACGTTACAGCAGTTACAGCATCTGAAAATGTTGTTGATCCGTTTCGACGAGTTTCAGTGGTGTTGCAAGTGGTGAAATGCCAAAGACTGTGTTGCTAAATTAAAACACTTCATTTTTAGAACCGACCTGGTTCATCCATCACCGTAAATGGCCGGCAATTAGTTCAATGTGCATCATAGAATGTTTGGAACATGTTTAAACTATCAAATCAAATGGTTAATGGCAGCGAGATGACGTCAAATTTGAAACAATTTAGAAAATCCGTTAAAAAACTCTTTTTATTACACCTAGTACGCCTTCCATTGTTGATGCAAGGCAGGTTTTGGCAATGTCACAAGGCGTTCTCCTCGACGATCAATCAGATTCACAAGGCTGCATTTTCTAATTGCCAAGAGGAAAGTGAATGACAGTGACTTTATCCGTTTCTCCTCCCAGCACCCTCAACAACAACAACATCAGCCGACTTTCGGTGGCCAGTTTCAATCACATGCCCAAGCTGAGGACCTTGTAAGTTTACATCGCAGCCGCATCCCCAGGGTCGAGTGTTTCACCTGACCTTGCTTGTTTGCACAATTGATTGCTTCACGTCACCTTTCCTCCATCGTCTACCTGCCTTTCCCCCTTGCCGCACATCCTCAAATCCATTTTTCCCCCTCTCCTGCCATCCATCACCTCATCTTGCTCATCTTGCCACTTCTCTGCCTGTCTGTTCCCCCCCCCCCACCCCATGCCTCCAGTCGCCTGCACTCCAACAATCTGCAATGTGACTGCCACGTGGCTTGGCTGTCGGAGTGGCTGAGGCAGCGCCCTCGTCTGGGACTTTACACTCAGTGCATGGCCCCTCCACACTTGAGGGGGCACAATGTTGCAGAAGTACAGAAGAAAGAATTTGTCTGCACAGGTACGAATTTTCTCATATTTTATCCCTTTTTTGATCATTTGAAATTGTGTATGCTGTATAACAACTTTTGCACAGGATTTTTTTGTAAAACCCATTTCGTTTTAATCATTTTGGCACTAATCCCGATCGTTTTGGTCAATGGTAGTAGACGAAAACATTGACATGCGCATTTCTCTTTCACCCGTCCGCCCTTTCACTAAATAAATATAGCGGGTCAGCAAGCAATGTACCCAGACAGTCAATCTGTCAGCGTCATACAGCAGCATCTACAGAATCTTGAATATAGGGCATTCAAAAGGCTGATTTGAGACTATATCCACTATGGGGAAAAAAATAGACTTTTAAGTACGCTCTATGTGAGCGTTGCATTTCTAAGGTTTATTATCGCTAAATAAGGGGAATTGCAATCATTAATAAGTGGAGCAATTGGCCTGGGTTGATGGGTTCTAAAATTCTTAGTCATATATCCATGCTTAGAATGCTCTGTGTGCTTTCTGTACTGAATTTTGCATGCGTTGCAAAACATTTGTACTTTGTCTTATTTGCTCTTCCTGACTGTCTCTCGCTCATCCTTTTCAAGATGAGGATGAAGGCAAGTATTCAACTTCCATATTTTCGTATTGACCACACGTGTTACACCTGTTAATGTCCCAAACGCAATTGATACAGACTACAATCATCTTTCTGTCACTTGAAATGATTCCGCTTTTTCATTCTCTACACCGAAATGTCCGCTTGAATTTACACTGCAAGTTTTTATTCGTAGTAGTAAAGCATAATGTTGAGAACATGTTTCCGTGTAGGTTACCAGTCATCGTCTTCGTCCTGCAGCGTGTTGCAGTGCCCCGAGTCGTGCACTTGCAGCAACAACATTGTGGACTGCAGAGGGAAGGGTTTGACAGAAATACCCACCAACCTACCAGAGACCATCACAGAGATGTAAGTCCCTTACACACAACAAACTCTGTATGAATATCAAGATCTCCCCTAGTATTTTTAGTAGGACCCCACAATACAAAGTTACAAATTCAATGAATAACAACTCACACAGATTGCAATTTCTTCGGAGAATGATATTACCTTGACCTGTGTAAAACCCCTAGTTATACAGGAAAATATTAGTACTTTCCCAGAGCCTAGCTAAGATGTATAAACTCCTAAGGCGTGGCATTTCGAGTGCCTTACAGTGGGATAAACACCCCACATTCTTCCCCGTACAGATATATTCTCCTCCGCATAAGCCCAAGAATCCCACCTGACTGTCTGAGATCTTTTCATTTTACCACCCAGTTAGTAATATGCAAGGAGACATATTGTAGTATTTTGCCCTTCTAAAGCTATTATTAATGCTTCAGGCTAAAATATGCACTTGAATTATTCTCTTAGCATTTTACCCATAAAAATGTGTGTGATTCCTTCAATGCTAGAAATGTTAACAAAAGTTAAAAATGCTGATACCTCTTTGCTCTCTCGCTATGTGTCACTTTATATTATGTTACAGTGTCATTTGCGGTACACTGTTTTCAGCCACAAATCGTCTCACACTGCAGTGGAATAAAAACCACACATCTGTGAAATGAGAAATCCCGGTCATGCAGCTCTTCTCTGATTAAAGACAGTAATGACGAGATGAGGGAGAAAGAATTAAAAGATCATTCTGAAGGACGAGGTGGATCATAAATGTTAGCTTTGCGCTTAAAGAGGATCCCTACGCTGGATGGGACAGCGTGGAAAATGATCAACAGTTCTTGATTTTAATACGCTGGGATTCCGTGCAGTGATGTCGCAGAGCAGGTAGGTCGGCGCTAACAGGCGTGGAGGTCGAGAGCCGGGTGGTCCGTAGAAAAAGCCGAGGCGGAGGTACCGGCCGCGGGCCAATATCGCTATCTGAAAGCATGAATGCCAGATTTCAAGTGGCAGAGCTTGACTCCTACGTTGAAAATGAATTGAATGTCTGAGCTGCAGTCAAAGTCGCTTAGCCTGTGTGAAGTATTTAGAACTGTAGTTGATGAAATATCATTCTGAAGACATGAAAATGGTCATTAATAAGTGCTTGGGAATGGAGTAAAGAGGAGAAGACGGGTGACATTAATTGCCATGTCTTTTTTGATCTTACGCTGCCTTTTGAAATGGTTTGCTGCTCTGAAAAATGTCACTGCAGAGTTCAAAAATTCATGTGGAGGAAGTTTTTTCAAATCAGTTGCTCAGTTCAAAGTCAAGCTATTTTGAAACTGGGATTCTACTTGAATGGGAAATAAGTTCTGATGGCAGTGGAGTAATGTCAATGTTACATTTTTATTGTAGTGACTGAAAAACTGAAAATTTTGTAGGGTTGCAGACTCAAGTCTGACAAGACTTGTCTTGGTTATGGTCTCAAGAGTAGTCATTTTTCTACCTTGGTCTTCTTCCACAAAACCTTTTATCTCGATTCAGTCATTTCTGATCTCAAGCACCCATCATTAAATCCTGGAATTCCTGACACAACTGACTACATATAGTACGAATATTTAATTTTGCTTACTTCATGTAAACTGGGGATACGTGTCCTTTAAACTGTTGAAAAAGTCACAGATTGAATAACTGGCAATAACTTAATCTTTATTGGCGTCCCCATCGCTCACATCCATAAAATAAAAAGGTCAACTCTTTTACTTCGACACATTAGCTAATGCTTTTAAATGGAATTAACTTTGTGTCCTATCTTGGAATTCCAAGCAGCTCAGTTCAATTGCTTTTATATCTCAGTTGATTGCAAGGACGTCGCTGTTCTGACAAAATGCCATCGGACAACTAACCTTCTATTTTGGAAAATGGTGAAACCGCAAAACCTACTTTGGCATACATTGATATGATGAGGTTTTAGACATATCTTTTGACTGCGAATACACGTCTTTAGTCGTACAAAGTTATTGTTTTAACACAATCCAAAATAAAATAACAAATGCCTCAGTCATAACAGGTAACCACTAATGTTATAGTGCTGGGACTTTACACGCATTTTTGGCGTCGCAAAACATACCACAGGAATTTTCATTGTTTCACCACTAACTGTTGACCTGGTAAAACTTCATGTATATAGAGATCTACGTGTATAAAAATTGTGAAAATCTCAGGGATTCCTGTGTTTTTTGGTGGCAATGTAGTTTTGTTAAAAAATCTCAAAATCCACTCAAAGCCACAAAAATGACAACGTCAACTATGGATTCACTGCGACATAAAGCAGTAATAAAGAAGTGGAAATGAAAGGCTGATTGACTAGATTGAAATATTTCACAGTCCAATGGATGGCTTGCAAATGGTCACTGTGATCACATTGATGAGAAAAGTTTGGAAAATGGCTTCTCTGTTTTCCAAGACCCTCCCTTGACTCTGTCAGCCATCATCAAAGGAACTTCTCACTAATTGATTGCCTCCAAAGCTAAGATTTATCATGTTAAATTATCATGCCTTTCATGGTCTGTATTTGTTTGGTTCCAGACGACTGGAGCAGAACGCCATCAAGGTGATCCCAGCAGGGGCCTTTTCTTCTTACAAGAAACTACGAAGAATGTGAGTAGAAAGAAAGATTCAATCATCCTGGCGATTGGTATTATATATTCACATACTATGTACTGTGTGCTGTGTACTTTTACAGAGACTTGAGTAACAATCAGATTTCAGAATTGGCTCCCGACGCCTTCCAAGGTCTGCGATCGCTCAACTCTCTGTAAGTACATTTTTGTTTTCCAAGCAAGTGACATGCATCTGATGTAGACCAGTGATTCCGGCACTGTGCTGTTTCAGATCATTTGCTGAACCGTGTATTCATATGTACTTAAGTGGGTTTAGTGAGATTAATTATTTATACAAAATAATGTAGATTCATCATGTTGCCACAATGAAATTGTCTGTGGTGGGTTTAAATCCCTTCATTGGTCAAAAGATCATTGATCGAGCAAGATGCAAGCCAAGTTTGAGTACGCTGAAGGTGGAAAAGTGTTACAAAAAGACATTTAACATTTTTTATGTCATTCTATTTGGGTGACAAAATTATGCCCTAGATAATTGTGGAACCATATTTATTTTTTATTAAAATATGTGCTTAGAAGACATTACAAGTCACTAATCAAATTTAAAATAGAGGCAAAATACAAAAACACAGTTTATTTAAATACATTTAGTTTCTTAAAACAAAAAAGTATTGTAAGAGAGAACTATGATCAAAATATGTTTTAAAATACCAAATAAGTGAGGAATAGCCTGAACTGGAAAACTACAGTGACAATAAAAACGTGTTAAATCCTTTTTACAGATCAGATTTCCTCATTTATATCGTATGACATTTTAACTCGTTTTGTGGGGTGGGGTTGTGTTTTCTGTTGACCATTCGCTTAAAAAGACATAAACAAACTCATTCCTGCTCCACCCACTTCGTGGCCATCAAGCAATTTTGACGACTACCCTTTATCACGTCCGAATGAAGCTACACAGATACACAAACAGATTCTTGTGAATTATAGTGTTGATAATTCTTTCTTTCCAACATTGTGGAAAATTGCCTTTTCCGGCACACAAATCAAGGCACGTAACGACATACCGTATATATGTTTGAGATGGAAAGACTTTTAATCTTTAGCGTTGATCTAAACTCCATCCTTTGAGATAAACTTGAACAGAGTGCCTTTATCAACAATTCTGACTTCAGCAATGTTCCTTTGGACGTCTGGCCAAAATACTCACTGACACGCTCCAAGATTTTCAAAAAGGAGAAAACATTTCCACGTTTCTGTATTCCATTTTCCTGATTCCACAAGGATATACATGTATTTTGGCCGGCACAGCAGCCTCACAAGGTTAACTTGTATCTACCAAAGCCTCAAAAGTATGCAAAACATTTCCCTTAAAACTCAGGAGAACAAACTTTTGGATGAGTCACCAGCAAGCTGATTAAACCCAGCAACAAATGTTGATATGATCTGTCTAATCGAGGAGAATTTGCCCTGAAATTGACTTTAAACATTTGCAGTTCAGGCGGGAAGACTTTGGCCCAATGCGTCAGCGCGTCAAATAAATGTGATAAAAGCAGACATTTGATCACTAATCTATGTGCGTGTTTGAGAAGATTGACCTCACCGCTGGCCCGGCAGTCGGGTTTGCGTGTGAAGCAAGTGGCAGGCTGGGAGTCGATGCGGGGTTATTGTGCGAAGGCGTTATATTAAGATCTCGTCTCTCTTGGGAATCAATAATTCATAAATGCTGAATGGAGGCTTCTGCCACCTCATTACACTTTCACCACCCAGCCAATGAATGGGACATCCCCTTCGTGCTGACACATCACTTACAGTACAACTCCTATATAAGGCTGCAGTATGCATACATCCAATGATCGGTCCATTGAATTGAGCCATCTTATTGCACGTATCAGAATGCCGCAGCGTTTCCAAGCCTCAGATTTCCCAAAGGGGTTGCCCTCAGCACCATAAAAGACAAAAAATACAATTGGAAACACGTGTGTACACACGCAGGTTGAGTCCATATGGTGTGTAGCAATGACCAATAACCGCATTGGTGCAAGAGAAACATTAGGTTGAGCTAGGAGTTTGGGTTCTTGACCTAGGGTGACTTTTTTTTTTTTCCGTTAGCAGTGTGCATTCCGCACGGCGTGACGGCCAGCAGATTTACGGAGGCTTTTGGTTCATCGCTCTATGTGCTTTTTGTCTTAAGTATGTCGATTTGAATGGAGCGGTTGGCACTATGACAGAGTTTTAAGATCCGTGAAATGGAAAGAAGGGCAAGACGTTGAATTGCCTTTACTGAAATTGAATTTTATAAAGGCACTTTAAAATGTTAATGAGAATAGTTATAATCTTGGGATTGAAGTGTTGCATCATTTTTTGTTTCGCTTATCCTCTCAAGGGTTGCAGGCTGCTGGAGCCTATCCCAGCCACCATAAATAAATAAAAAACATAAGTAATATACAAATATAAAAAGTCACATCCTGGCAAGGTAAATTCCAAAATATTGCACACTCTAGGATATTTCACATTGTTATTGCATACCCAGAAGTAATTGCAGAAAAAGAATTGTATAAATAAAATAATGAAAATGATCGTGACGTTGTAGTATTTACTAGGATGCACCTCCCATTTAAAATGGAATAGGATTGGACATGGAATGACGTCGATGCGTGTAAATGAGGAAATGTGATCTATAATCGGTGCAAAGCAATCTATATTTAAATTGGAAGTCTAGCAGTGGTTGTATCTTGTTCTCATTTCTCATATCACAAAATGCGAATATAACATTCTCATTGAAAATTCCTGCTAATAAGATTTTTGAATGATGGCTTGTTTTTGCAGAGTTCTGTACGGAAATAAAATCACCGAAATCTCCAAAGGACTCTTCGAGGGCCTTTTTTCTCTGCAGCTATTGTGAGTAAAAGCAAAATCACTCCATTTCATTTGCATAGAATTTTCAATTGCTATTCAGCTGAAGAAAAAAAAAAAAGGATCATTGTGATGAAAAACGACCCAGCAAAAATTGGACACGTTGGAGCATAATAAGGGGAAAGGCCATCATTTCCATTCCTCAGCAACTTTCAACGCGGCGGCGTTTCTTTCACACAGGTTGCTGAATGCTAATAAGATAGCGTGTCTACGCGTGGATGCCTTTCAGGACCTCCACAATCTCAACCTTCTGTCATTATATGACAACAAGCTGCAGACCATTGCCAAGGGAACCTTTGCATCTCTACGAGCCATCCAGACACTGTACGTAAATACATTTTGAAATTACATGATGCCAGTGTCAGTGTTAAATATTACAAGTGTCAGTTATTTTCTGTTAAACTACTGTGAGTGCGTGTAACATAACACAAGCACGTTTACACATGTTTTGCTGGCCAGGCCTATCTTTCTGACAGAGTCCATGTGTCGAATGCACATGCTAATATTCACCAGTCCGCACATTTATCACTGTTAAATATATATAACAAGTGTCAGTAATTTGCTGTTAAACTACTGTGAGTGTGTGTAACATAACACAAGCACGTATACACATGTTTTGAGGGCCAAGCCTATCTTTCTGACAGTGTCAATGTGTCGTATGCACTCACTAATGTTCACCCTGTTTTGATATTATTGGATGCCAGTGGGCAAATTTATCACTCTGTTAAATATATATATAACAAGTGTCAGTAATTTGCTGTTAAACTACCGTGAGTGTGTGTAATGTTTTGCAGGCTAAGTCTATCTTTCTGACAGCATCCATGTGTCATATGCACATGCTAATGTTCACCCTGTTTATGTCACAGTCATTTAGCACAAAATCCATTCATCTGTGACTGCCACCTGAAGTGGCTAGCGGACTACCTGCAGGACAATCCCATCGAGACCAGCGGCGCCCGCTGCACCAGCCCTCGGCGGCTGGCCAACAAGCGAATCGGACAGATCAAGAGCAAGAAGTTCCGCTGCTCAGGTACCAATGAACACGTGATGTGACAGACCTCCGGGGCTTATTGTTATTCATCTGACTGAACATTCACCCATGCAAACACGAGTAATCATTATTCTCAAACTGACAAGCTCCCGTCTCGCTCTCATACTGTGTCTTCCTGCTTGGTATTTCCCCTCCAAGTTTTTTGCAATACACACACACACTGGCAGAATATGAGAGCAATTTCCTAGAATCCAGTATTTGATTGGTTGTATTTTTTCCACTATTTTCACTCTCTTTTCATTTCCTTGCAATAGCCAGAGAACAGTATGTCATCCCAGGTATTGTACATCAAGCATGTGTGGATATGCGAGAGTGTGTTTGTCAGTCTATCACAGCAAACTTTTGGCCTTCAAATTCTCACATGACAGCCTGAATTTTTCACACGACAGTTTAACATCTCTTCACTTCAGTCCACATGCACACGGATGTTATTTCAAATTCTATTTCTCTCTAAATCTGAGACCTAAACGTGGTACTTTGTCCACTTTTTGCTGACCAGAAGTGTGAAAAAAACTATTTGCTGAGCTTAGAGACCAAGCTGGATGAGTAATTGACATATACCTGCTATTGAGAAAGGGGAAAAAAACAACCTGGAAGGGTCAGGCAAGAACAAGTGAGGGTTTCAAAAAATATCATGACATAGTTTTCTCCTCCAAAAATGAGAATCGCATTATTGAATATTTGCATACCTTTACACATTGGAGTTATATCGATTGTATTCCAATATAATTCTATAGACGACCGGTAGTATTGTGTTCAAATAAACACCATTCCCGTGTCCATGTGAACATGACCTAATATTGTATATGCATCGAGAATTGATCACATTTGGTTTCATTCACACTTATTGCACCGATAATCAGGAGAATTGGGCAATTTGATCTGCATGTCAGACTTTGTGCACACGCATGTGGTGCTGTGGAGAAAAGAGCCGACTTTATTAACCAATAGTCCTCTTCACAAAGGTCACAAGCTCACCGCACACAGAAGAAAAAAAGACGTTTTTTTTTTTATTAGTTTTTAAAACGTTAGCATTATTATCATTTATATTGTATTAAATATATTTAGGCAAGGGTACCTAATATGTGGGGTAAGGCGGTGACATCTCCTAATTTTGTCTCTAAAAGATGACCAACATGCGCTAGTTAAGTTATTTGCCACCATCAAAGCGTTAGCATTCACTCGAAAAATCGTATTTTGAGTCAAGATGTTTTTGTGCAAAAAAACAAAAGCTCTGATTTAGCTGCAAATTCCACATCAGGTGTAGGGATCCTCCTGGCAGTCATTACAGCTTCACCTGTGCTCACTGCAGTCATTAATTGAAGCTAATCAGGGTTAGGTTTCCAAACCCACGCAAATTACTACACGCAGAGAAAAGCTGAATATTTAAAGAATATTATACATCAAAAAGACATCAGTAGTCCATGGATTTTCTTTCCACCCGCTTTTTCTCATCTTCCTGCTTCCTGTTGGAATCAATCAGTAAACTCCCTTCTTCTCTTCCCTGTACTGCCTTTCTCACACACTCAGGAGTACACACACGAGAGCACCATGTCGGCTGTAAGTAACACGTACACACAAGGAGACACCATCGTGCGTCAAACCCAACCTTATGTGCCGCCTGAATTCACCTCTTGTCCTTTGACTCCATCCCTTGGACTCCCTTTGTATGTTTAGAAACAACAACAAGGAAACAGTGGCCTTGATACACAATGGTTTATACATTTTTGTGTGTGTAAAAAAGAGATTTTGGGTATGATTGTGTGTGTTTGTGCATTCTTAACAGACTGGGCTTCTCTTGGTTGCGATGGTGCTGTAACTCCTTCCACTCCTTCAACTCCTGCTTTTTCCTGTTTCTCGTAGATGTGAATTTACGTAAATGTCTTCCCGAGTGTCTTTGCCCGCTTTTTACTGACCCTTCCTCTCTATTCTTATTTTTTTATTTTTAATGAAGGCACATCCCCTTGTTTCGCAGTTGTCGGTGTTTTCTGGCTCCTGTCCTTCACTATATTTCTGAATCCTTCTGTTTCTAGATGTAGTAAACTGACTGGCATCTCCTCCTATTTCCTTCTCTATAAGACATTTCTTATAAGTCTGATAAAAAAAAGTGATGATGACATAGGTTTTCCTTGCATTTCATGTTTGTGTCCCTGAGACTCCATTAGGAATACACTATTGTACCCCAAAATTCCATTTAAAATGATTTTTTCCCCAAACATTTAAAAAAAATAATTACATCAATGATATCAAGCCTCACCCCCATTAGTGGCACCCCAGAAGCCAAAAACAATTCTTAATTTTCAAAGGTTAGTCAAAGGTTGTCCCTTTTACAAATGTTGGGTTGGAAAAACAAACTTAAGCCTTTATTTTATGACATAAATAATGAAAAAATTTAATTCAACCAAGATATACCACAGTGCTGCAAACAGAACTGAAAAGTTTTCTAAAGTATTCCTGTAATAGCTTTTAATTCTCCACTCTAATTTCTAACTCACTTGAAGCAGTCCATTAATATTATTTGACATTTTAAGTTTACTAAGAACTAACTGGTCATTGTACCTAAGCTATAACTAAAATGTATTACTGTTCAAACATCAATCATAGCTTATCATATAATGAAAATCGGCCATTTGAGGAAGAAAAAAAATCTGAAAAATGATTTTATTAATCAAACTTTGTGGGAAATGACTTTGGCTCTTCCTCTCCCATCCCTCCTCCTCCTCATCCTTCTCCACTTCTCGCTCGCTGCCGCTATCCTACCTTCTCCCCCCCTTCCGAACCCCGTGTTCCAGCCAAGGAGCAGTCAGTCTGCAGGTTGTTCCTTTGTGCTTGATCTAACCATGTGGCTGCCAGGTTCCTAAAAGTGGAACATGGTTCTTTCAAGCACCATGGAACGGCCCTGCCAATCCCTACAGCATGGCCAAGATGCAAGACACAACTGTCTGTTTCCCGTCTGTGTATGTGTGTGCGTGTGTGGCCAAGTGCGAGTGTGTTTCCTTGAATACGTGTGGAACTTCTTGTTGACTTTGGAGGAGATTGCCAGTAAACGCTGGGGCTCCACTCTTAACATGACCATCAAGTGACGTTGCATTGTGATTGCAATCAGGTACGGAGGATTACCGCAGCAAGCTAGGAGGGGACTGTTTCGCCGACCTGGCCTGCCCCGACAAGTGCCGTTGCGAGGGTACCACGGTGGACTGCTCCAATCAAAAACTCACCAAAATACCAGACCACATACCACAATATACTGCAGAACTGTGAGTCACTTAGTTAACTACCAGGCATATTGGTCTCATTCTTCTTCTTCTTTGGTGTGTTTGTCCTCTAAATATGTCCTCAATCAATCAATCCAATGTCTCTCCCCTCAGGCGTCTCAACAACAATGAATTTACTGTTCTTGAGGCTACTGGGATCTTCAAGAAGTTACCCCAGCTCCGGAAGATGTGAGTCAGACATATATTGCGAGCCTTACTGGAACATAGTAGCAGTCCAAAAGTCACATTCGGGTCACCAAGAGAAAACTGTTGACTTTGCAGAGCGTCACTTCCTCATCTGTCTTGAATATTTGCCTAATACTTTCAAAGTGTGGTGATTTTTTTATGTTTTCTTTGCTTTTCTCCCTCCTCTACTAGTAACCTGAGCAATAACCGCATCACTGACATAGAGGAGGGCACTTTCGAAGGAGCTTCGGGGGTCAATGAGCTTATTTTGACCTCCAACAGATTGGAAAATGTACATCACCGTATGTTGAAGGGGCTCGGTGGCCTGCGAACACTGTGGGTATACAAACACACACACACACACACACACACACACACAGACCTTTAGTAAATTCACCAACTTGATAATGCCTTATAACTCTTGGTTTCACTCCCATTTAAGATCAATAATGAATGAACAGTTTTAAATGGAAACTTAAGTCTTCACCTGACCTTACTGGAATACTTTTCGACTTAGGACAAGTCTATCATTCCAATTTATTGGGAAGAACTTTAGCAATGGCCATTTCTCTATCCAGTACACAAAGGAAATCTAAACAAGCCCATAAAGTCTGGCTTGGATGGTTTAAGGAGGGAGACCTTGAGAGCACTGACAGCATTTCCACCATAAACACAATTTATACAATGTATAGTTGGCTTCCATGTGAATGAATTTCAAACGTACAATAACTTTTGTAGGTGAACTCAATTCAACCTTCTCAACATGTTGAGACTTTTTACCATTTGACTTCTTGTTAAAGTTTAGAGGAGGTTGTTTAAATTTGCTTTTCATAGAAGTTAGTGTGTTTTACGTTCCTCCTGAATTTTCATTCTAAAATGTAATATTATGTTGGTATATTTGGTGTGATATACAACAGTGGCGTAAATATTTTTAATGTGTTATTGTTCAACTATGCTATATTTTACATTGGCTTTCAATAATATAAAATATACTAATTCATATTTAATTTTTTTATAACCACTGCCTGCAATGTTAAAGGTCAGGCAATAAGGAATTATACATATGTATTACATAAGTATTTTTTAATAGTGTTAGTTGCTGAAAAATGTTTTTTTAATAGATAAAATAGCATAAAAACTGGTTTATAACTCACTCGTATTTTTCCGGATGAATGAAGACAGTGGAAAATATCGTAGAAGGGCTTCTATTTCATTTTGCTCCAAATTGCTGTAGCTTGGAATCTCATTACATTTGTGGATTTTATGAACTGAATCCAGTTAAAATATTCTCCGATGGTAATGTCTAGACCGCCGTTAACCAAATGTGTGTGTGTGTGTGTGTGTGTGCTTGTTTAGCATGCTTCGGAGTAATCGCATCAGCTGCGTGAGCAACAGCAGCTTCGTGGGTTTGAGCTCAGTGCGTCTGCTGTCACTCTACGACAATCAGATCACGTCCATGAACCCCGGCGCCTTCGACACACTGCACTCTCTTTCCACTCTGTGAGTAAAAACAATAAGATGCAATCAGTCAAGCAGACAAATAACTGACTGGCCACTTTCGGGTTTTGTCCTTTCCAGCAACCTTCTGGCCAATCCGTTCAACTGTAACTGTCACTTGGCCTGGCTCGGTGATTGGCTAAGGAGGAAGAGAATTGTAACCGGCAACCCTCGCTGCCAGAATCCATATTTTCTGAAAGAGATTCCCATCCAGGATGTGGCAGTTCAGGACTTTGCATGTGAAGAGGGTAGGATGGATCCATTACAGATCTGTATTCAGATCTATATATTTTTTTTTCTACTTTATACACATCCTTACTGTTGGATTTGAGCTCACCTGCATGTGATGATGAATACTAATGAAATCACGAGGAAGAGCAGGCAATCATAGTTGCAGTTGGGGGCTGGAAATACTGATAACGCTAATACAAATACTAAACGCAAGCTCACGTGCTCATAGTACTATAATACGTCACGTAATTGTACTTCTTTGTAATCCAATTTGTCTTTCAATTTTCATGCATTTTATACAATGCACTACTACTGGTTTTTTTTACATATAACTAAACGTTTTTTAAAAATTGGGTTGATATATAGTGTATTTTCTGGACTATAAGTCGCACTTTTTTTTCCCTAGTTTGGCTAATCCTGAGACTGAAACTTAAATGTATATGTATTTTACTTAAATGCCTTCCAAAAAAATGTGATTCCAGTGCAACTTATATTTTTTTTTCGTCTTCAATGTGTATTCTTTGGCTGGTGTGACTTCTAGTCTGAAAATTATAGTACATGATATCTTTTGGTTATTTTTTTCTAATGATAGGGATGTCTCAGGTTATTTTTCCATATAGCCTTCCTCCTTGCATTGGTCTTCATAACTGTTTCCCTATTCCATCCATCTCCATCAGGTAATGATGACAACAGCTGCTCTCCGGTGCTGAGATGCCCTGCAGAGTGCTCATGCCTGGACACGGTCGTCCGCTGCAGCAACAAGGGTCTCACCACTCTGCCCAAAGGCCTACCAATAGAAACTACTGAGCTGTGAGACTTTTAACTACATTTTCCGAACTGATTCTGAAACTGACTCTTACTAATTTGTCATCTTAATTCCATTTACTTTGGATGTCTTAGCTACGATATAATTTAAACTCAAAATGGCATATCATCCACAAAAACCTTGTGAATAATGTTCTTTTCCGAGACTTTTCATTATTCTTGGTCAATATCCTGTAAATTATGATGTAGAATTAGAATAAATATCAGACTAAATTAGGCCATTTCCTATTATTACCATACCTGAATTTCAGTTTGATGCATTAGAGTGCAAAAGCAAGCTGGAAAAACGTTCATTGAACTCTTAATAAGATGCCTGTGGGAATATCAAAATCCATTGTTTATTATGGCTCGTGCTGAAATGACTACACACTCTGGTGAAGATGAAGAATTTCCTGCATGATTAAATAACATTTTTCTCCCATTTCATTTGCTCTCTCTCTCTCTCTCTCTCTCTCTCTCTCTCTCTCTCTCTCTCTCTCTCTCTCTCTCTCTCTCTCTCTCTCTCTCTCTCACTCACTCTCTCGCTCTTTCTCTCTCTTTCTCTCTCTCTCTCCTCTCTCTCTCTTTCTCTTTCTCTCTCCTCTCTCTCTCTCTCTCTCCTCTCTCTCTCTTTCTCTCTTTCTCTCTTTCTCTCTCTCTTTCTCTCTCTCTCTCTCTCTCTCTCTCTCTCTCTCTCTCTCTCTCTCTCTCTCTCTCTCTCTTTCTCTCTTTCTGTCTTTCTCTCTCTCTCTCTCTTTCTTTCTCTTTCTCTCTCTCTTTCTCTCTCTCTCTTTCTCTCTCTCTCTTTGTCTCTCTCTCTCTTTCTCTCTCTCTTTCTCTCTCTGTTTCTCTCTCTCTTTCTCTCTCTCTTTCTCTCTCTCTTTCTCTCTCTCTCTCTCTCTCTCTCTCTCTCTCTCTCTCTCTCTCTCTCTCTCTCTCTCTCTCTCTCTCTCTCTCTCTCTCTCTCTCGCTCGCTCTCTCATTCTCTTGCTCTCTTTTCTGTCAATCCACCTGTCAGGTATTTGGATGGTAATCACTTCACTCAGGTTCCGGTGGAGCTCTCCGATTACAAACATCTGACACTCATGTAAGTTTCCATGCTCACATTCCACATTCTTACCCGAGGGAACTCATCGGCTGCAGGCCCGTCCGTCCTTGATCTTGCAGTCCGCCTAAACTAACCCCAATGGCATTTTGTCCGAGATCTTTGCTATATCACTCGTAATGCGTCTACTCGCGGGAAACTGCATTTTTTTTTGTTTGGCGTAAGGATTGCGCGCATGCTATGACTCAACGGCCTTGGGGGTGAGTGTGTGTGATCTTTTATGTTTATGTACCTGTCACTGTTTCCTTTTTCAGTGATTTGAGTAACAACCAGATCAGCACGTTGTCCAACCACAGCCTCAGTAACATGTCTGAGCTGCTTACCTTGTGAGTTTGGCTTTAAATCAATCCCATTGCTGCGCTTGTATGTGTATGTGTATGTGTGTGTGTTACCTACTATGGATGTGAATGATAAATTTACAGTTTTGCAGTTTATTTCTGCTAATAAAGTGAAAAATATAAGGCATTCATAGTTGCTTCAATCCACGGAGAGAGTGTGATCGTGCAAGAATAATAACCTGCTGCAGATAACATAACAATATGTTTTTTTCTCCCGTGCCTGCTTTATTTCTATGTCTATGTGTCCATGCCAACATGTTTTATTTGTCTCAAAAGAATCCTGAGCTATAATCGCCTGCGGTGCATACCAGCGAGGGCGTTCGATGGACTCAAGTCTCTGCGTTTGCTGTGAGTATATCGACAAAGTTGGGATAAAACATAGAAAGCCAACAGCCAAACTTTTCTCACTAAACATTCTTTTTCAGGTCTCTCCATGGGAATGATATTTCAGTCATACCAGAAGGAGCTTTCAAAGATCTGTCTTCCCTTTCCCACTTGTGAGCAACACAAATACTGACTATTTCTTTGTGTACTGAGATAAAATACAAAAGTTGATCAAAATTACACCTTACAAAAAATAACCAAGTGTTGTTATGCTGTTATACTGATAAATGTATAGGTGGCCATTGTAATATAGCCTTTTATCACATTTCTGGTTTTACTGCTCCTTACCTACAATTGCATTTTATGATTGCATATTACAGCCGAAAGGAAAAGAATAGTAAAATGGTCTTTTTGTAAGAAAAAAAACATCAAATTGCAAGAGAAAGTTTTAATATACACAGTAATGTAAATAGAAGATAATACATACATTCAAATATGCTTTATTTTAATTTTAGTATAATAGTAGCATACTATTTTTCGTATAAAACCTTAGCTTTAAGTTCTTTTTAGACAGCTCAGCTGCCATAAACAATGAGAATGGCTCACATCCACAACAGAAAAAGATTGCGCCAAAGCCGTTCATTTTGATTCACGGCTTTCTTATTCCAAATATTGGTCAAATTCCCGCTGCAGTCTCGCTCGGGGTATAAAATGCTTTATGCTGTGGAAACAAATCAATTCTTATTTGTTTCTACTTGATAAAACAAGACCCGACGTTGACTTTGTATGTCTTTGGCAGGGCTCTGGGCGCTAACCCTCTGCACTGTGACTGCCACATGCAGTGGTTATCCGACTGGGTGAAAAGTGGCTATAAAGAACCTGGCATTGCTCGCTGTACTGGGCCCGGTGACATGACGGACAAATTACTCCTCACCACGCCATCTAAGAAGTTCACCTGTACAGGTATGTGCACGTGTGCTTCCTCCACTTTAGTCACACAGCACCACATGCAGGTAGAAACTGGCACTTTTTGTGTTGGAACTGCCAAAATTGGTACATTTTGAAGAAGTTTTTTTGTTAAAAGTAAAAGAAGTAAGGATGAAATAGAGGGAAAAAAAGGTAAATCGCAGGAAATGTTTTCAAAAATATGTTTACACTTTTTTAGGGTGTTATAAGTGTAAGTTAGGAAAATGTATGAACAACCAATTAATAGTAAGTAAAAGAAGTAATGATGAATTAGAGAAATAAAGGTAAATTGCAGGAAAATGTTTTCAAGAACATGTTTACACTTAGGGTTATATAAGTGTAAGTTAGGAAAATGTAAGAACAAGCAATTAGAATTTATGGATTAAATATTTATAATTTATAGGAATAAAATGACTTGTGACATTAATGAACTTTAACATCTAGTATTTGTAAAAAATTACTGCCAATAACAGTAACATGAAGTTCATCTTAAAATAGAGGTTCGATAATTCACTCCATCCTTCTCTGAAAACCCACCAGATCCTTCTTTTAGCCTTGAAAACAAATTATAAACACTTTGCTTTTAAGAATTGCTTGGCATGGAGTTTTGTCTCAAGATTTCAACTGAGCATGAACATGTTAACTAATTTTCCTGGTCAGCATGGTCGGATTCCATCGGAGCGAAATTATACTACTGAATGTGAACCTTTTTCTGAATCACTTTTGACAATGATCACATTACTGAATCCTATTTTCAACCTAATCTAACTGACGCACTGTAGAAGTCCTGGGTCCTTGTGGTTATCTGGTGCCAGGTAAAGTAGCCAATCACATATTCCCCTAAACCACGCCTCCCACAATTCCTTGAAATTGCCCCGTCCCGGTTTTCCTCCCGTCTCATTTCCCTTCACCCTTTTTTCTTCTGAATCCTCATGTGTGAACCAAATTTTTGTATTGTTCTGACAGCCACAGGCAAAAGTAATTTTTTTTCAATGCAAGTCAATGTCTGTGTGTAAGTGTGCCTGTTTCCTTGCTTGCAATATTGTCGGATCTTCAAATGATATGCAAAGTGATCATCCATGTGCCGTTTGGCTTCTGTTTTTTTGTTTTTGTTTGTTTTTTGGGATCATGCAGGACCAGTAGATGTCAGCATCCAAGCTAAATGTGAGCCCTGCCTATCCAGCCCATGCAAGAATGACGGAACTTGCTTCAACGACCCGGTGCACTACTACCGCTGCACCTGCCCTTATGGATTTAAGGTAACCACAAGAATTTGAGTAAAAAATCATTTAAAAGTGTTGGTGAACGTGTACAATTGATTTTATTTAGGGCCAGAACTGTGAGGAGCCCATCCATGCTTGCATTAGTAACCCCTGCCAAAATGGAGGCACTTGTCATCTAAAAGAAGGCGAAGGGAGTAGTTTTTGGTGAGATGATTATTTACAAAATACACATTTACACTACATGTATTTGCTTTATTTCATTTAAAATTATAAAATGTGATTATTCACATCCAAAAGACTATCTGGGACACAGATGATCAGTTTGCATATCATTGTCCGCAGTTCAATGATCATGTTATTTGCCAGTTGATAGTTATTAAATTGAAATAGCACAGAAACTATATTTAGTTGTTTGAATGAATATTCACATTTTTCAGTCGAAAGTCATGTTTTTTCTAATTTTTAAAAATTATATTTTGGACTTGTAATTATTTTTAATTAATCCAATATCCCCATTTTTAGATTATCTTTTTCTGATACATGCTGTAAGCCTACAATAAGGGTATCCAAACATTTTTTTCAAAGGCTGCTTTCAGAAAAATCCTTACACTTTTATTAGCTAAATAGACAATCGGAATCGGGTTGATGTCTTTAACTGTCAATGGATAATATTGATATAAGCAACAAATGAATCCAAAGTTATAAAGCTATTCCAAAATATATATATATATATATACTTATATGTACTGTGAAACTTCTAAAGATTTTAATGTGCTGTCAGGTTTTGACCCCTCAACTCAATTTAGTGTTAAAGCTGAGAAGTTAGTTCAATGCAGGCTGAATTTAAGATTCTTGTGCAGGTTGGCACTAGTATAATGCTCCTCTATACATTTTTATATGGATTATTAAATATTAAACAACATATATGTTAACTAAGAGAAAGGCCAGACTTTTCCATTAGACTACCTGTGCGCTATTTCATTCAACCTTTCGTAAGTCCACATTCTGTTCCTTAAAAATTTGATAATAGCGAAAATGAAACGACATGCAGCTCACATCTGTATTGCAACCTTTCCTTCACCTTCTCTCCTGGATTTTTCCTTAAAAAATATCAATCTCTTTTCATCTATAGTTTCATTTTTGTACACTTACTTTTGATCTCATCTGCGGCACATTGGCACGGGAGCAATAAAGAGCGGGTCTTGACTACAAAATGAGATATTAATCATTTTATGCCACATGAGAGCTTTTATTAGACCCGTCATAGCATATATCGCTTCGACTGCGCTTCGCGTCTGCCTGTGTGTGTGTGAGCATTATTTATAGAATCGAGTCACGCTCATGTCGACGGAATAATGACATTGTGCAAGTTGCTGACCAAGCATTGTCTATTTTTGCTTTAAGGTGTGTGTGCCCCGAGGGTTTTGAAGGCGACTCGTGCGAAATCAACATCAACGATTGTGAAGACAACGACTGTGAGAACAACGCTACATGCGTCGATGGAATCAACAACTACACGTGCATGTGCTCACTGGAATACACAGGTAAAAAATACATGGTCGCGCCCATGGTGACATGTACAGTCACATCATTGTTTGAGTCCAATATCCCCCAAAAATAAGTTTACCCTTGTTATGCTTTCAATGGAATACGAGGGAATTTGTGTTAATGAACGATGAGAAATTGGGCAAAGATGTTTATTCAAACCATTTGGCTTTTGACACTTGTTATTATCATATCAGGAAAATTAGCACCACTAATACGCATCTTTGGTTTTATTTTTATCAAATATTTTCATGGTTTTGAATAAAACCTGACTTTAACATTGAGATTCTAATGACAGGTTTTATTCAAAACCATGAAAATCATCTTATTTTAAAGTTTTTTTTTTTGCAGAATGGCTTAAATTGAGGAAAATTTCATCACACCAAACAACCATATAGCTTCTGCCATTGGCCTGTCACACAATATTGTTTGCATCCACAGATCAATGTATATTTCATAACTATAAATTTGATAAGCAATCGATTAAATTAAGATAAGTTCACCACACATCTGTGCTCTGCTCCGCGTGTGCTTTGGTGTTGTGCGCTCTTGTGAACTGCTAACCTTGGCGGCGGTGTTTTCTCTGTGTCTCGCTGTCATTTGTCTTTCTCTCATCTCGCTCTGCTTTCTGCCATCCGCTGTCTTTTCTGTGGTTGCAGCTGCTACCAATGAGGTGGAGAGAGGTTAGTTGCTTCTTCTCATTGCTGCTCTCTACTTTCTACTTGCTTCTTTCCATCCTCTCCCTGCTTGCCTCCTTTCCAATGATGGATATCGCACCATCATTCATTCGCGTAACGCTGGTACACTCTTTGAAATGCATGTCCTTTATCTTAAATGGTTTTTAATATAGTATTTTTGATTTTATTTCACTTTTGCTCGCTGCCGAATTCATATCGCGTACCTCGAGAGTCAAGTTTTGATTCTGTAATCAAATTAATTAGTGGACAAAATCAGAATAAAGAACACGAAAGAAACATTTGTCCAAACTAGCCCACTTAAAGACACTAAAAAAATAAACATTTTTAAAATTGTAGATTCCATCCATCCATATATAGCCATACATATAGTATATATACATACATATACATCCATACTTCCATATTACCTGTTATTGATTTTTGTCCTATAAATATTTATATTGTTAAAGTATTTTGGGGTGCCTTAAAATAATGTCATCTACTTTTTATGGTTCATGAACAAAAAATCTTCAAAACAGGCATAAATATATTACACAGACTATTCCTCAAGTGATTTTTATGTATTTTTTAATGATCCCCACTGTGGACCTTGTAGCATCAGGAGCTCTGTTTCATTCTGCCACGAGTTCTTTTAATCAATTTAAAATTCAGAGTTTGAGGGACACAGGGTTGCGCCCAGGAATATCATCATGGGCATGCCATTCCCAGGGATGACATCGTTTATCAGACCCGTGTGTCAAGTCTTCCCACAAGAGAGTCATTCATCAAATAATACACACTCGAGAGTCACGTGTATCAAAGTTCTTCGAAGTGAAAGTTTATGTTTTGCTGTTTGTTCTCAGGGGAGCTTTGTGAAGAGAAGCTAGATTTCTGCGCTCCCGAATTGAACCCATGTCAGCACGATTCTAAATGCATTCTGACCCCTCAGGGATACAAGTGAGTAGGCCGGACCCCCACGCACTCATGCACCATTGACAATTCTGCCTCGATGGCTCACACGCGAATAGATGCTGACTTTGTACAATAGATGCTTGAATGTATGTTTTTTATTCTGTGTGTGCTTGCACGCATGCATCATAGGTGTGAGTGCACCCCAGGTTATGTTGGAGAGCACTGTGAGCTGGACTACAATGATTGTGATGAAAACAAGTGCCAGAATGGTGGTCAGTGCATTGACGCCATCAATGGTTACACCTGTGTCTGTCCTGAAGGCTACAGGTAAGGAATGCAAAATGCATAATAATTATCCATAGACACCATCTTAAACATTGGCATAAACAAGGAGCATTAAGTGTGTCATTGACATTTTTAAATTAATTGGCTGCTAACTCAAGAATAGGTTGACATTAGGTCGTTTTCCAGACTGTAGAGGGAGGGCTCCCCCTCGTGTTTATTTAATAACTGTCAGAAAAGTACTCAGAAAATGTACTCGGTTATTGAATTGAAAGCTTTTATTATTATACAAGTATATTGATATTTAAATTTCACCATAAAGTGCACAAATAACAACAATGAGCAGAAAAAGAAATAATCGCTGAATATCAACAATAACTAATATTTGTGCAAAGAAAGGCTGGTAAATTTTTGAAGAACTAATGCAAGTTTTTTTAATAAATGTGTTGAAAAAATAAAATAAAAAATGTACATGAGTACAAATTGAAATATTGAAAACATGATTTTGTTAACCTCTGTTAACATCACTGTATTTAAACACATAAAACACACTTGAGCAAAAACTGACAGACATGCTGAAAAGTATATTACAAGCTTCTTTAAAGGTCTTATTCCAAGATACTTTAGAAATTTGGTTTTCTCCACCTGTAATTCTTCCATGACGCATGTGATTTACACGTGTTGCAGCGGGTTATTCTGCGACCTGTCCCCACCGATGGTCCTTCCTCGCACCAGCCCTTGCGACAACCACGACTGCCTCAACGGTGCACAGTGCGTCGTCATGGGAACCGACCCCCGTTGCCAATGTCTCCAAGGCTACGAAGGGGAGCGCTGCGAGACTCTCGTCAGTGTCAACTTTGTGGACCGCAAGTCGTACCTGCAGCTCCCCTCTAACCCCATCTCACCACATACCAACATTAGCTTGCAGGTGTGCATAACTTGCAAGTATCCGCTCATAAATCCACCTCGAACTCCAATTGAAATCCTAGTTTGCTTTCAGATTGCTACAGACGAGGACAGTGGAGTGTTGTTATACAAGGGGGATAATGATCACATCGCTATGGAGCTTTATCGGGGACGCCTACGGGTCAGCTATGATACTGGCTCTTATCCCCCTTCGGCCATATACAGGTTTGTGGACAGCAACAAATAACATGACAAAGTTATTTCTCATTGTTGATTACAAAGGGTTAAAAGAATGGGTGTAAAAGTACAATTAAGTGGTTTATAGTGGCCTGAAGGGTAAATGGGTTACCTCGCTTTTGTTAGTCTGCCCCAGGGTAGATGAATAGATCATGTTATTCTATAATTATTCAAGTTTTTTTTTAAAGTATTTTCAGAAAAATTGTGGGAGATTTATTACAAGTTGCCAGGATAAGGAGAGGAGGAAAAATACACCTTTATTTTAGGAGGTTGATTATATTTAAATGGGATGGGACGCAATTTTGTCATGGAAAAGCTCAATATCTCATGATTATTTTTTTTTCTCCTACAGTGTTGAGACAGTGAACGATGGGAGCTTCCATGCGGTTGAGTTGGTAGCATCAGACCAGACGTTGTCCCTTACCATCGATGGCGGAGCACCTAAATCCATCAACTCCATCAGCAATCTATCAACACTCAACATTGACTCCCCACTTTACCTGGGAGGTAAGAAAAATAATCCTTCCAATTGTGGTCAGCATCAGCAATGATTTTATTTGTGTAAGAACTATCGTTTGTAGAATTATCAAATTGAGAAGGATATCTTTATCAATGAGAGTCAATGAGTTCATATTTTGCCTCTCTGGAACTTCTTTATTATGCGTTTCAGGAATGCCAGATCGTATGTCAGCCTCCGGGGGTCTGTCAGCCCTGCAGCACAGCTCGGGTGGGCGAAACGGCACCAGCTTCCACGGCTGTCTCCGCAACCTCTACATCAACGGGAAGCTCCAGAACCTAGGCGCGGGCCTCGGGTTGGGGGCCACGGACCCCGGAACCGCACAGAGCACCACTCGGCAGTGGATAGGTCAAGGGGTAGAGCCTGGTTGCCAGCCCTGTCAGAGAGGGGCCTGCATCCAAGGGGACTGCCACCCGACGGGGCATCGTGGCTTTTCCTGCACCTGTCATCCGGGTTGGACAGGACCTGTGTGTGACCAGCAAGTGAACAACCCTTGTGATGGCAACAAGTGAGTGTGACGACTTATTTCATACAGTACAATAATTTGGGTATTTACTCAACTTAGCTCATCTTTCACATAGTAAGAGTGAGTATATTAGGATATTTCTTTCTGTCTCATGCCAAAATTCAAGAACTACCCCAACATCATATAAATACAGGGGGTTCCAAAATGTTTAACCCCATTTCATAGGCCAATAATTTTGAGAATTCTCATTGTGTAGAAAGTTTTTTTTTTTTGTGTGATGTAAAATATAGTTCTCGATTGGCCTGTGTGGAGTTTGCCATGCAATTGGCTGGTTGATGAACCATTTTGCCACTAAAAAAAGACTAAGTCCTTCACCGCTTTCCTTAGATAAAATCTTCAAATGACTGTTGTTTACTCTCACAGGGTGGTGGTGGTCCAGTGGATAAGTCATCTGTCTGCCACCTCTGTGGTCCTGGGTTCAAATCCAAGTGCATGCAAAGATTTTTCCAATATTATTTAGTTAAAAGAAAGAGATAAAAGTACAAGTACTACTGCCTTCTCTCACAGGGTGGTGGCCCAGTGGATAAGTCATCCGTCCGCCACCTCTGTGGTCCTGGGTTCAAATCCAAGTGCATGCAGATATTTTCCCAATATTATTCAGTTAAAAGAAAGATATAAAAGTACAAGTACTACTGCTTTCTCTCACGGGGTGGTGGCCCAGTGGATAAGTCATCAGTCTGCCACCTATGTGGTCCTGGGTTCAAATCCCAGTGCATGCAAAGGTTTTCCCAATATTATTCAGTTAAAAGAATAAGTACTAAGTACAAGTACTACTGCTTTCTCTCACAGGGTGGTGGCCCAATGGATAAGTCATCCGTCTGCCACCTCTGTGGTCCTGGGTTCAAATCCAATTGCATGCAAATATTTTCCCAATATTATTCAGTTAAAAGAAAGAGATAAAAGTACAAGTACTACTGCTTTCTCTCACAGGGTGGTGGCCCAGTGGATAAGTCATCAGTCTGCCACCTATGTGGTCCTGGGTTCAAATCCCAGTGCAGGCAAAGGTTTTAACAATATTATTCAGTTAAAACAATAAGTTCTAATGCCTAAGTGTTTAACTGAATAAGTCTTCATTAGTGGATGAAGCATTTTGTCCAAAAAATGACTAAGTGTTTCACCCAGTTTCCTTGGATAAAACGTTTCAACACCTATGTATAAGTGGGGCACGAGTTGGTGTAGTAGGTTGCACACTCGCCTTCGGTCGGAAAGACGTTGGATCGATCCCCGGTGTTGGCAGTTGGCGACTGAGCAAGCGGTCGAGAGTCGGCCGAAGGCCGACTCGAGAACGCGACATAAAGTGGCCCTTCCAACTGTCTTCCGAACTGCCGAAGGCAGTTCGGAATAATACCTTTTACTGAAAAGTATGACTAAGTGTTTAATATAAATTAAAAAGGTTTTTCTTTTTTTTTTCTTCTTATTCCATTTACCGAGCTATATGGTGTCGTGATCAGCCAAACAGCGACAGCGGGAATCGAACCCAGGTCTCCCAGACGGGAGTCCAGTGATCTAACATCTGCGCCACCAAGTAGCTTCACTTTTCTTTGTAGTCATTTGAGTGTCTTGACAAGAAGTCCACAGAAACAATTAAGTGAAAATATGTCGCAGCTGGGAATCGAACCCAGGTCTCCCAGATGGGAGTCTGGTGAACTAACCTCTGCGCCAAGCAAGTGGCCACACTTTTCATTGTAATCATTTGAGTGTCTTGACAAGAAGTCCACAGAAACAATTAAGTGTAAAAGTGTCCCAAACGGGAATCGAACCCAGGCCTCCCCGAGGGGAGTCCAGTGAGCTAACCTCTGCGCCACCAAGTGGCGACAGTTTCCTTTGTAATCATCTTGACTACAAATAGATAGAAACAACTAAGGGAAAATGTTTCTAACTGGGATTTGAACCCCAGTCTCCCACATGGGAGTCAGGTGACTTAACCTCTATGCCACGATTTGGCTACAATTTCCTTTGTCATTATTGTAAGGTCTTGACTGCAAATACATAGAAACAACAGCAATTTCTTTTCTAAATAACCTTCTATATGTAATTCTTGTCTCTAGGTGTATTCACGGTACTTGCCTGGCCATCAACTCCTACTCTTACTCATGTCGCTGCCAACCCGGATTCAGCGGCGTCCTCTGCGATGAGCAAGATCAGGAAGCGACTAATCCCTGCAGCCTGTCTCGCTGTAAACATGGCAAATGTAGAGTGTCAGGACTTGGCAAAGCATATTGCGAGTGTAACAGTGGATACACCGGAGAAACATGCGATAAAGGTGGGATTACAACAATATTCTCTTATTATCTATATTTTATACTTGAATTAGTTTTCGCAATCTTAAACTAATCTATTGTTTTTTATTGAAAATCTCTGCCGCTTTGTTTCTCGTGTGCGTCTATGCTTAACCATGTTTGTTGTTTCTGCATTAACACTTGGAACAACTTGCTTTTCCAAATCAGCTTCACCTGAGCTTCCGCTCAATCGCACACGAGGGGTCTCTCAGGTGAGAGTACATGGCCTGTCCTTTTTCTTCTCTCGTTTGTAGTTTGTACAACTTCACGTGCGTCTACTTCATCTGGTATGCTTTTAGCCTAGTTTTAACGTCCATGAAGCATTATAACCATTTTATTTTATTACTATGAAAGATTTCAAATGGGCTTTTGACTAAACAGTCTTTAACCAACTTGGGAAAAGTTCATCTACCAAATGATCACCAAAAGGATATAATTTGCAAAATTCTTGCTAGTAACAGTATTTATTGAAGATTGATCATTTTCTGAACCACTTTTTTCTCATTCAGGTCGCAGGGGGTGCTGGATTCTATCTCAGCCACATTTTTCACCACTATTTTAGATAAGAAAAAAAACTTTTCCCCTTAATTTATGTAACAAAATCCTCTCCGCTGAGATGCACAAAGTAAAATTATTGCAACAAATAAGCCAGTTCAAATCAATTGGACATTCCTTGCTGTCATTGACCATCATCTACTTTCCCCCTACATTTTCTGTGTTGGTCATTCCTTTAAAATTCAGTTTTGATGTCATTTCTTTACTCTTCCGACTACATAGCTAAAAAAGTACCTTCTTATTGTTGTAGAGGTGGCCTGCAGAGGAGAACGGGTCCGAGATGTCTACCAGAGACAGCAAGGCTACGCGGCGTGCCAAACCCAGGAGAAGGTCTCCCGTCTAGAGTGCAGGGGCAGCTGCCCGGGGGGAGCAAATGGACAAGGGACCTGCTGCACCCCCCTCCGCAGCAAACGCAGGAAATACACCTTCCAGTGCACTGACGGCTCTTCTTTTGTTCAGGAAGTGGAAAAAATTGTTAAGTGTGGCTGTACAAATTGTTCCACATAAGTTTAAAAAAACAAACACAAAAAAAACACACAAAAAATAACAGAAAACAGAAAAGACTTTCTTTGCAAGATATGTTTTGTGTACCCACCCGCCTTACTTGCTCCCCATCTCTGTTTTTGAGATCCTAGCAAAACCCTCCACCAATTTTAAAAAAAAAAAAACCTGGAAAGAAAAAAAAGGAAACCTCACCGTTTCTTTCCTTGTCAGTGCTGGACTGATGATCGATGCTTCCATGGTGGGGATGTTGAATTATATTGTAAAGTACAAAAAAACACAGACTTATTTTTTATTATGAAGTGGAGAAAAAGACAAAAAAAATGGACTTTTTCCTTTGCATCTACTTCGTTTCATTGGTCATGAAGACTTTGCCACTGTCTCTTCCCATTGGAGGATCTACCTGAAGACTTCCCAGGTGTCCTGTGCGTAGGAGAAACCCCATTTGGTCCTACTATAAACTCACTACTACACAAACAAGACTGTGTAAACAATCTTCAAAACAATTTCATACTGCTACTGAACAACAAACACTCTGACAAAGATTTCTTTCTTACCTTCCAGATTCAATACACCATACTCTCTCTCCAGGCTTTGAGTATTTATTGTATGATAAATATACCTGTACTTATTAAGTAGGTCTTCCCCATGTATCAATTCTGATTCTTTTAATATATATTAATTTATATTTGTCCTTTATTTTTATTTTAAAAAACAACATAATCTATCAAGATAGCTGAACTAACATCATGGTGTCCTTTATTTTTGGTTTAAAAGGAAGTTGTTGTTTTTTTTTTTTTTGGAATATATTGTGCTTGCCAGAGACCTTAGTTACATTTTGATCAGCAAATGTGACGTCGTGAGGACGCTGTATATTTTTGTCACGTTTCCTGAGAGTTTGTACTGTGCCATTACCAGAAGGTCTTTATATTAGAGTATACAAAACACAGATCTTGTGCGTAGCATTGACCCTAGAGGATGCCTAGAACTGTTTTTACCTTTTTAACAAATTTATGCTTAAAGGATACTGTGACTTTTTCTAAATGAAACTACTTTGTTAGCCCCTTGGTCTCCGATGTTTAACATGTTGCTGCTAAGTTTTTGTACCGTAGACTTGGATCCTGATCTGTACGTTACATATATAGAATCTCCTGCTCCGACTGTACAGGGGCGCTTTTGTGTAACAAATAAAAATGTCCCCCACCTCTAAATTTCATTGTGCTTTATAGACCCTTTCTCCAACCCACAGACTAATGTCAGTTTCCCAGACTGATGTTTGTTCATTAAAACCAATATTTACCTCACACTTGTTACCTCTGCCTTTTTTGTCACAATGATCAACCCTGATTGGAAATGTTTTTGTGCAGTAATGAATAGCAACTGTGATAGTAGATTTAAATAAAATTAAATTAGGCAACAACATATAGTTGGTTATGTCGAATTATACGTACATCTGTACAGTATTTTTTCATCTGGAGCTCTTGTACTCCCTAGTCAGAGTAATAGCAAATAACCCTGTAAATAGATTTCATACACCTTAAACCTAATAATTTTCCATCTTTTAGTTTTAAAAAGTTTAAAACACACTCAAAGTATGCAGAAATCTAGAGGAATAGTTGTAGATGGCTGATTCTCAAATATTTTTTACAGCATATACCATCCAAAGAGATAACACAAACATACATTAAAAATAGAGTAGTACCTGAAAGACAGAGTAGAATGAAAGAAAAATAAATCAAGATCTTAAATCTCCCATGTAACACCTTTTTGGGTCTTTATAATAGTTTATTTTATTGGTGTGCAAAAGAAATCTATTTTGGAGATGGACTGTTGTCCTTTGTGTTCCAAGCTATTTTAAGGGTTTTTTTTTAAATATTTTAAAAATAGCTCATGTATTTGATATTTTATGTCTGCTCATGCCATTTTTCTTTACTCAGTGACAATATTGGATTTTATACACTCTTTTTATTTATATTGCTACAATGATCTTGATCCAAACATTTAATATTCTTTAAACTGAATGCCTGGCTGTCAGTGCACCAATAATGGAAAGCCCATACAACTTTCCTATGTTGCCTTTATTGTTTACTACAACGTCACAGTGAACAAAGTGACGGCATTCAAACAATGCTCAAAACTGACATTAGAACACTTTTTATTTTAGAAGAAGACTATTGGTTATGCAATTAAGACTTAAATAACCCAGCACTTGTGTTAAAAATAAACTCTCAAGACGCCTTGGCAATAATCAAAATGCTCATGAGGAAAACCATGATGAAGAAAATCCACATGAAAAATCGATCCATTACCTTGGCAACCTTCTTCCACTCAGCAGCCTTAACACATGTAGTCCTTTGCTCGCGGAAGCAGTTGGCCATGTACTGAATGTTTTTCACCACCTAAATGAGGGAAATTTTGATTAGCTGTTGAAATGAAAAGCCAATGCATATATTTGAAATCAATATATAATTAAATCATTCCATTTTAAAATACAAGTCAAAAATCAAGATGTTAAAAAATGACTGATTACTTGTAATTTGTACTCCTCACCCACTAAAAAAATCAAAAATAAAAATAATTGATTTTCCATACTACTTAGGGGTGCTGGATCCTACATCAGCTTGCTATGGGTAAGAGGTGGGGTAAACCCTCAAATGGTTGCCAACTAATTGCAGGTCATAAATAGGCAAAACAAACCCTCTCATGAATAAATAATATGTTTATCATGCTGAACATATAGGTTCTGATCAGAAGCATAATTATTCATTCATTTGATCAACATTAATTGATCAACCAGAAGCTGGAGGATGGAAGATCCAACACTGTACTTTGCTTCAACTTTCTTTTCTTTTTTTTTGCATTTAGATATGCTTTTGCTGCTGTCATTAAGAGTTTTTCCTAATTCTTTTTCCATGTTTTTTTTTTCATCACAGCGGTGTCTTTCTGAGGCCACACCACTATTTCACCAATCCACTATTCCATCAATCCACTACTTCTCTATTCCACTAGTAATTCACTAATTCAATAGTCCACTATTTCTCTATCCCACTAGTAATTCACTATCCCACCCTCCCACTATTCCACTTATCCACTATTCCTCTATCCCACTAGTAATTCTCTATTCCACTATTTCTCTATCCCACTAGTAATTCACTAATTCACTATTCCACTATTTCTCTATCCCACTAGTTCACTATTCCAGTATTAATTCACTATTCCACTCGTCCACTATTCCACGAATCCACTATTCCACTAACCAGCATCCCACTAAGCCACTATTTCACTATTGCGCGAATCCACTAAACCACTAATTCACGAATCCACCACCTGTTTCCATTTAAAAAAAAATACAAAATAATGCATTTAGACAAACGGAAACTAGTTACATATCTCACATCAGCCAGAACAAAATCAGAAACAAGATTTAGATGGAGAACATTTTGACGCCAAGATTGTTTGGCGTCCCGACAGAAGTACTTTGAGTTTTCCAATGTATCACTTTCAGACACAGATATCTCAGTGTAAGAGAGATAAACGCGTGTGCCTCACCAGATCTGAGATCGAGGTTCTGGTCCCTTGTGAGTTCTTGGTATCAGTGGGCAGTTTGCAAGTTCTACCCGTGCCTTTGTCAATGTTCTGCAGACACTCCGTTTTCCTCCATCATCCCCCAAAAGCCACACTGTCTCGATTGATTGAACACTCCAAATTTCCCCCACGTGTGAATGCGTCTAGTTAATCTCCGCGTGCATTGTAATTTGCTGGCAAACAATTTAGGGTTGCCTGTTTTTGGCTGGACGAGACTTAAGCGATGACGATTATTGCTTACCTTGGTATATATATACATATATTTTATCCTTTTTCTTTACTGATTGAAATGCAACGATTCTATGTTAACATTTTGACCATAGAAGAGGCGCAATTTCACCAATAGGTAAATAGGTAAAAGTGCATATCAGGCAACCCAAAGGTTGTATTCTTCAATATTTGAAACTGGTTGCAGTATTGTTTTTGGCCACCAATATTATCGTTAATGAGCATTGAAAATTAATATGACAATGAACGTGGTGGAGTTTTAAAATATTTTGTATTTGCCTATTTTTTTAGATTCTCAAATTGTAGATTGGGATTTTTTTAAGTATTAATTTGGTGATTGGAATCAATTCAGGGTGTCCCCCGTCTGGTGGCCAAAGTCAGCTGAGATGTGCTGCAGCACCCCTGCAATCCTTATTAGGATTGTATATATGTATAAATATATTCCAAAAAATATGCAATTGTGAATGTTTTAAAAAAAATAACCAAAGGCATGTTATCAAAACAAAAGCTACCAGTTATGGTATTTTGTTGTAAGAATTGACCTAAAGACTTCAATCCCTCCTTAAATGAAAAGTAAATACAATCCCCAACTTAAAACTTGTACCTGATTGTGTTGTAGGCAGGGGCAGCTGCAGGGGCACTCTGAGATCTGAACTTTCTCCTCAGAATAGCAGAGTTTCTCCTTGAGTTCTTTATTCAAATGTTCAAGGTTTGATGGGTTTGGAGCAGCCTTGTAGTCTTCATTCCTTGCGATATATTGGTAATGGTGCTGTGAGGCCCCTCTTTTTCTTTCTGCTCTCTCTGGTCCAGAAGTGCTGTTTTTGTAGTAATGATGCTTCTTGTTTACTTTGCCGTTTGCCTGTTTTTTGCGATGCTGGCTATGATTGTTGAGCCCGTGGCTGTTTTCGTGCATGTAAGGTTTGCTGTCACAGTAGATGTCGTAATCGTCAGGCTCAAAGTTTTTGTTACTCATCATTTCATCAGAATGAGGTTGGCTCTTCTCACAATCGGTGGTGGTACAATTCTCCCCTACTTCATAAACAAAAAATATTTTGGACATGTAGTCAATGATAAGGACTTTAGCCCAATGAGGGACTGGCTTGGCCTCAGCTCCACAGAAATGAATATTCATAATGAATATGGTGAGAGATGTAGAAGCTGTGATCATGGTCATGGTGGCAATATAATACTTGCCTAGAGAAATGGAAAGGATTTAATCAGGATTATATACGTAGAAATATATACATTAATCTCTTTTACTATATAGATATTGATTTTCAATCAACTGAATATCATCTGAAATGTGACAAACCTATATAGGGCATGCTTTCTGCAGGTGGCATGCTCTCGGCCACCAGCAGCTGGAACACAGTAAGCGCCAAAAGCACAGTGACACCCAAAGACACCTTCTCCCCAGAGTCGGCTGGCAGGTAGAAGCCTAATGGTGCCAGGAATGAGATGAGGAAGCAAGGTAGGAGTAGATTGAAGATGTAGAAGGAGGAACGACGCTTGAGTAGCAATGTGTAGGTGACTTCAGTGTAAGGATCCGAGCAGCAGCCGTACATCATGACATTCCTCACCGCCGGCATGCCGTGACATTCCCACTCCACATTCTCCACAAAGTCAGAAAGGTCGCCACTGTCCATACCCAAGCTTATGTCCACCTGGGTGAAAGACCCAATTGTATGTTTAGAAAAAAGAAAAAATACAACAGAAGATTAAAACGGGTTGGCCACACCTGGTTCCCATTATAGGTCCAAGAACCAAAGGTGAGTTTGCATTGTTGCCAATCAAAAGGAAAGTAGGATACATCCACTACACATGTGCTCTTCGTAATGGCTGGAGAATCCCAGACGATCTCCCCGTTGTAACGTAGCTTCACATTTGTGTTGGATGGACCTGATGATTCTTCGTCTGCTCTGAATGCACATGTTAGATGGAGGCGCTGCTTACAGGAAGGTTTAGAAGAATGGTACAGAAGTAATGAAAACCATGCTAACTTGTTATAAAGGACGATGTCTGGCTTCCAAACCAGGTCACTAGGAATGTTGATCATCTCCAGATCATCATAGTCCTCCTTGTTCCACTTCAGGTAAGCATCATGCCACACCTGCCTGATCCACAGGTAGGTAGTTAGAACCTGATTTCGCTCGTCCTGCACACAAACGTTAATATTTTTTTGTATCTGTACCTTTGACCTTCAGAATTACAATTGTTTGCAAAAATCTGCCCAAAATTTTTGTGTTAACGGAATTTTAAAACAGCAGTCACAGTTGTCGTAAGAAGATCGATGTGGACTAGTCTCAAAATACCTTTAAAATAGTTTTTTTTTACCTTATCTGATCATCAGGCATAATACATAGTATCTATCATTGGTAGGTAAACAACAAGTGAAATAAAAGAATTAATAAGTTAAAGGATATGCAAAATGTTCAACTATGTGGATCAGTTATATTATTCAGTGATAATTCAGTTTGAAGCATTGACATTTGATAAATCATTTGCTTTATGCTCACCATATCTTTAATCTGGGAAAGGGTTATCTGAAGGGAGACATTGAGAGCTTTGTCGGTGTCTCCTACAGGTCTGAGAGCATTGGAGTAGTCTTCCATCAGATCATTCAGAAGTTTGCGAGCATAATATCCTCCAGCACCCTGAGACACTGAGTGATGAACAAAAATAAGATTGAAGGGTTAAAAAAAAAATGCTTCCCCGAACTGGCTCAATCACACAAAACTGACCTTGCACCATCAGGTTGAGGCAAGCAATCAGTGCTGCGAGTTTCATCTTCAACAAGATGAGGATGTGACTTCAGCAACGGAGGTGTTGAGACAAGGTGTTTTCGAATCCGGAACGTCAATCTTCTGTGTACTCCATTCTGTCCAGCTGAGATCGGCCCCATGCATTTAATTCCTCAGAATCTCTTGTCAAAGCCGTCAATACTTGGCTATCCTGGTGTTTGACAGTCTCAGTTTGTGAATATATGTGCAATGGCTCCTCCGTAACCAGAGATGACATATAAACACACACACATGCACTTACCCTCGCAGGGTATGATAGCAGGTGCGATCATATATCACCGACATTATGTGAAATGTGACGCTCACTGCAAAAGCCCCTCGTGAACATGAACACAACTAGTTGTGTGACACAATTGCCAACCACCCAGCAATACAATGGCATACACCAGTGTCACATAGACCCCCTCAACATATACACTGTCTTGTTGGGTCAATCAGCAACAGCATACATGCCAAGGAACGTGTGACACGTCATACACACCAATGGGCTTAACAGTCCCAGGATCAGATTTCGGCTCCCAGTGTGACACATTGACAAAAGCAGTATAATAAGAAGAATAGAGTTTGTAATGTAGACCTAAAGTAATCAGAAGAGGAGGCTAAGCAGAAACTAAACCTTATTGGACACACTCAGTTAGGCTGGTAAATGGTCCAAATTGCAGATCTATAATTTTCTTAGGAATGAATTTACTTTTTTACAAACTCAGAGTGTCACAACCATAAAATGTAATAGATAAATAAAAATATTTTTAAAAATAGTGGCTGAGAAGCAATAGGAACTACATGTAGAAGTAAATCAATTACATATATATGAAATTATATCAGGTTAAAATAAATACATGAGTAATGCACTCTAATTGTTAGTTTTGGACTGAAAAAAAAGGTAATTGTCAGAAATGCTGTTTGTATATTCCAGGTGTTTCCTGTATGTGCATATGCATGTCTTCACATGAAAAAAAAATGCTGCAGGGATGTTGGTTATGTGGAGACGTTCTATGCAAGTGTTGTTTTGTATTATTCATCACATTTACAATTACTAATAACAATTTAGAAAGATAACCCGCTGGAATGACTACAGAGCAACAATTTCATATAACTTAAAATTTAAGGTTTACATTTAATTTTATATAAATACTTGTATTTTCATTATACAAGTATAATGCTATAAATTGAATGAGTGGGCTCCATTTTACTACAGGTCCTATTCACTTCAATATGGCTGGATAATAAACAGAGTATAATTGGAAATATATTTTTTCTATCTTGTACAATCATATTTAACTCAAATTTTAAGTTTTCCAGTTTACTAAAGGTTAAAATACTTTGCACTGGTTCATGCTGAACATCCGTCGTCTGGCCTGCTTCCTAATATGCCTCATGGCGGTCCGCACAGCACACTCAAAAACGTTTTGAACCCCCCGCTTGTTCAAGGACGAACACTCTAAGTAGCCTTTGGCGTGCACTTGCTGAGCCACCCGCCTCCCTTCTGCTGTGGTAACACAGCTACCCCGATGTGCACCAGACTCCCGCAGGTCTATCTGGGTGCCCACCATCAGCACCGGTACCGTGGGTAAGTTCTCCCTAACCTCCGCCATCCACTTGCTTTGTGCATTAACCAGAGAGTTGCGATTGGCCACCGAGTAGCACACGAGCACAATGTCGGCTTGGTGGTAAGATCGGGGTCGGATCTGCCGAAAGTTGTCATGTCCCGCCGTGTCCCACAGACCAAGATTAATCAAAACACCATCCATGTACACCTCAGCCCCGGTATTGTCAAATACTGTGGGCTTGTAGGTATCTGGGAAGGTTCCGGAAACAAAGCTGAGTAGGAGGGCTGTCTTCCCTACCGCACTGTCCCCGACCAGGACACATTTGACAGACATTTCTTTGGGAGGTACTGTCATCAGAAAGAGCTTTTCTTCTCATCTAGGCAAGCACGAACGCTTGCATGCTCCTATTAGTGAAATTAAGACTTTCCAACCTTTTTATGGCAGTGCATGTTCATTTTTCTCCTGTATCAAGCTCTCCAGATGTCAACTTTTGGTTAGTCATTGGGTAAAAATGGGAAGATGGGAGATATCCTGAGGAAGATATTAAAAACATGGGAGATATTCCGAAAACAGCATACAGTACATTCTTTCGATAATTGTCATCCATTTGTCATTGCCCCACCATGTCAGCCATGCCACTACTAAAATGCAGTATTATTGAAAAGGTCTAGTTGTAAAGAAAACACTGCTCCATTTCAATTTTAAAGACTTGACTCTATTTTTAAGCAGGAGCTTTATAATAAGGCCTACATAAAACTAAGAAAATTTTATATCATCTTTTTTGTCAACAATGAGTTCATAAAAATGGCAGCTTTTTTCTCACTTTTTAGAATTTCATCCTCAGAAGAAACACAAGTGCAAGTGTATAATTTAAAACGCACCTTTTTCCAGTCATTTCAATTGTGTCGATTACTTGAGTCCTTCAACAAATAAGCAGGCTTCATGCTGGAGCATATATACTGCGTACATCGATGAAGATACAGGTTACTGAAAAAAGAAGTGACAAGTAGAGCACATCCGCTTGTTGGCGAGATGAATGACACACATCCCTCCCACAACAGCCACATTCCAGAATACATGTAGTTTGATAGTTTGTCTCAAAATTGGTATAAATTCACTTGCATATATATGAGAACGTTTTCAAATTTGCAGATACCATATTCATTCGATTATTATTAGGTTTAGATTCAGAGTACATTTCTGTTTTCCGATTTGGTAATCAAATATCAAAACATTAAAATGTACATGCACAAAAAACCTTAAATTTTAGGACCAAATCCAAAGTTGGATTTTTAAGTTTGACTAATAAGCATTAGTCAAGACAAAGATTTGAGTGTCATAATTATTTGTCCACTGTGGCCCTCTTGAGCCATTTGAGACATTTGTTATGATCAAGGGCTATATAAATAAATTATAATTTGACAAAGATCAGCCCAGGGTCTGATCAATCAACATCATTATGCCAATGCCCATGTTTATTTATGTAGCATTACCTCTAAGACTGCAAGTGAATTGATAGTACAAAACAAAAATACAAAACATAATTTTTTTACAAACATCTATATTTGCAAAAATGAATGTATAAACAGAATACAAAAATACAAGCCTTCTTGTACTATGTTCAATAAACTGCAGAATGAGTAATATTATTTTTTCTCAAGTATTTAGGGTTTCACAACATGAAAGAATTATTCACAGTAAAACATGTAGAAAAATATAAAGAAAGCAGTTCCACGCCATAAAAAATAATTAAGATAGTACAAACATTGGATAGATTATTGGCTGGCTGAAGCATGCAAATGTTCAAATATCCCTTATAAAATGATACCAGTAATAGTAGTTGACAGGAGTGTTGATTCCAACCAATAAAATAAAAATATTTCCTGGCAGTTTTAAGACACAAAAATACTAGGTGGTAGAGCGTACCAAAATAATCTGAGTAAATATATTAATTAGCATTGTTTCTCTTAGTGGCATGAATATTCTCTCTGAATGTCTTTTCTACTTCAAAGAGACCAACACTAAGCCCAGTTTTGGCTCTGTATACCTGTGAGATAAAGAGAAATGAGAATGAGAGTGAAAACACAAAAAAATTACAGTATGTGTGTATGTAACAGTCTATCTGTAGTACCTGTAGTCATTGTTGTTGAGGTACTTTATAACGGCCGGGCGAATGCGGGCCACGCCCCCCTGGCTGTGGTTACCTCTTCCTGTGATGACACAAAGCTGTGGTCGACACAGACCTTGTACACAGTCTGCGCAAGCAATTGAAAAGAATACACTTTAAAAAAAAAAGCACAGTCCAAAGGTACTCCAGACAATGTAATTATAGTCACCCTCTGCCTTCTTTTAACACTAGATAGCATACTATTCTTTAATGTTCAGACTAAATTCCACCTACCTGCACTTTTGTCACGAAGGATATGGCGCAAATGGTCCAGGGCTTCATTCACATGCAGCCCATGGAGGTCCAAGATGTTCTTAGGTAGAAGCGAGGAGTTGACTCTCTCAAAGATTTGAGCAGCTGCACGGTGGTTGGCCTCATGCATCTGCTGACCGTGTAAGTGTCCCTATTGGAAAAGGTGTTTTTTACATAAGAGCAGTACTTATGGATATTTGGCCCAAGATATGACTATGGAACACAATAAGTTAAAGGGGCTGTAAAATCAGTAAAAATGAATGTTCTGAAAAACAGGTCTTAAAAAAACATGTTTGGTGCATTGTGGAATCCAGGTTATTTGTATAATCATGTTATTGTGGTATTGGTACTAGGCAAAATGGAAAACCCACGACATATATAAAAGTAGGGACGGACTGGAAAGTAGTGACGACGCTTGGTTCATGACAACAATGTCAAGACAAAAAGAGTCCAAATTTAGACCAAAGAGATTTCTGCCTGTACCTCCAAATAAAAAATTGATTAGATCTTTGGGTTCCAACATTTATAGCAATCATAAAGCATTCATGTCAGTATCATTGTAAAATGGGGCCTCTATATTCATCAAAAATTCCACACAGCATATGAAAGATTTTAAATAATTCATTACATGCCCATACCATAGTAGAACAGAGATAGATGTTCAGAATGTAATTCTCAAGGTGGAAAAGAAAGTAAAAGAAAAGGCTTCTTACCTGGTGTGCATAAAATGAAGCCACCTCTTTGTGCCCTTGTTTGTAAGCTGCAGCAGCTTTGGAAAAGCACTCAATTTGCCGACTTCTCTGCAGAGTGGCTTCACACCTGAAGTCCTTATACTCAGGATCCTCAATGTCCTGAAACCTCTGGGATTGGGTCACGTCAGATTCCAGAAGTTTCTTAATCATGCAAAATAAAGTCAAATGAATGTAGTAAGTACTTCACTCTATTGCTGATAGCTGTAAGCGCCAAGGACTCCAAAACATTTGTTCGTACAATGCATCTATTTGGCTTTGGTTTGCAAATATCAGTTACCTTTTCACGCTCTTTACTGGGAGTTCTGTGATGGTCAGATTGAGGCAGTTCCGGAGCTACGACGGTCTTGACAGGCCCCTGGTCTAGTAAAGAGTTCAAAAAGAGCTCTGTCTGGGTGAGGCAGCAGCTGAAAGATGTATTAAACAAGAAAGCCAATTATCCATTGTAAAGAATTTCCTTAGTGTTTTATAGTTGATGCAAATAGAATCAAGTGACAAAGGTGGATACAAGTCTAATCAACATTAGAGTCTTACTTATGATCCCTAAAAATATCCTGAAGAAAATGTCTGTCAATGGAAGGGAAGCGAGAGTAGAGCTGATCCTCTTTTAGTATGGAGGACCCATCACGCCTGTTCATGTTTGCACGATTTTGCCTTGCCTGAAACAAATTGGGTCAGATGCAACCGAGGAAAATCAATGAGAAGTGTAGTAAATTTACATTGTATTACCTTTAACACATTCTCCTGCATCGCTCGTTCCTCTTCCATAATGTCCCGCAGAGACACGCATGGTAGGGGGTAAGTCCAGTGATCCATTATTGGCATGGCTGGATCTTTGCCACTGAGAAAATGTGAGGATGTTTTGCCCATCTGAGCTTCATGTCGTGGTCCTGCGGCTACAGTAATGAAGTTGTAAAATATGTTAGATATCACTTAAAATACATATCACCAAGTTCACCATGAGATTGGTAATTGTTGGTCTTATCAAAGGAAGTTGGCACATTAGTAACAGATGCGTAACTTACCATCCAGAAGTAACTGGTAGGAGAGAGTTGCTTGTTTCCGCTGTTCCTGTAAAAACAACAGGTTTAGATCCACTCAGCTAGGATGAAAATCATCTTCTTAAAAACTAACGACGCATAGATGTGTTTGTACATAAATAGGTAAAGGACATCGATTGGACTCTATCTATCTCACGAGTGGATTGACTCCAATTAGCTATAAGTGAATCTCTAACATAGAACTTCAGACTCTTCCCCAATGTTAACACATCGGTTATTTGACCTGGTTTGTATGATTCACCTGGATAGTTTCTTTCCACTTCTGGTGGAGCAGTTTAGCCATGTTCATGTCCATCTGCACTGCATATTCTTCTGAGGAGCATGTACCTAAGAAATGTGGGCAAATACTCATCATAAATGAATAAAATTGGCTTCCATTGATAATCTAGGTCAAAGATCAGCGTAAAATGAGTAGTTGCCTTTGTTACCTGGTTCGATTCCCACAGGGCCAAACAATTCAGTCAGTTGCAGGGCCAGTTCAACAGAGAGCTTTAGCTCCACAGTCTGAATGTTTACACCTTGACTGCTTTTCTTTCCAGTAGTCCTATGATCCTTTTGCTTTTGTTCTCTCTCCAGCTCTTCCAGCTCAGCCTCCAACAGTCGGTGGATCTCTTCCAAACTTGCAATCTCCTCTGGAGTTGTAGAACTTGAGTCCTCGATTATTACATTTTGTTCAATGTCACCAGGTTTTTCCAAAGTAGACATGCTAAGACTAGTTGAGACGATGTATGAATTTGTATCTGGCTCCCTTCTTGTTTCAATAGGAGATGCCTCAGCTCCAAAACATAGTGGCTCATTATCGGAGGACATTGGACATTGTTGAAGCTCTTTGCCAACGGTAGTCTGTCCTACATCAGGAATTTCATCTCCCAACTTGGTGTCCAAGGCTGTTGCTAAAATTATATTGCTCTGCTCAACTGTTACATTTTGCTCCTCTAGCATTTCCTCTATTACATCTTCATCTCTATAGAACCTTTCTCCAGAGTCTAATAAGAGGTTGGTTGTCCATTCCAAGTCTTGGTGGCATTTGTCATACAAGTCCTCTAATGTATCCAAACCAATTAATTTAAAATGGCGACTGAGTATGTTCAGACTCTCAAGACGACTTCGAGCTGCTCCCAATTCATTATCCTCCACCTGTGTGCTCTTCTCATGTACCACACGATATGGGACTGTATTTTGAGTAGATGGGTTAACTGCAACCGCAGCAGAAACTGCAGCTGCAACCTCTGGCACAAATCGTGAGGACACACCACATAGGATTGCGATGTCACTGGAGTAGCTGGATGCAACGATTGGATTTTTTGATGAGCCATCTTGATGATTAAGACGCCAAAGAAGGGCAAAGTCCTGAGGTTCCGTCTGAGTGTGAAAACATTTATCTGTAGAGATGTTTGAGTCAGTTTGCAGATGGGGTTCATTCATCTTGGTGCCCAAGCCTGATCTAGGATGGAGGCTTGTGTCACAGTCAGTACGTGTAGTAATGCTACTCTGATCATTGTCAAAAATTTGCGATGTGGTATTGGGACTTTCATGTGATTTGCCAGAAGGTGCAAGACAGTTCTGAGTGAAGGTGAGGGCGAGCTTGCACTGTTTCGATGATCTTCGAGCCTGACGCTGCTTTCTTTCTGGACAATGTTCATTGAGAACATGACTATCTGGTGCTACAGGCTCTCCACAAAAAGGACCTTGGCAAATATCAACAGATGGTCTGCTATCAAGATGTGCTGCCACCTCATTGGTTGCCAGCTCTGCAGCACACTCAATGCCAGAGCTTTCTTGCAGCTTTGCATTTTCAGATGTAACACTTGTCTGGTTATCAGCAACGGCATTTGATTGTTTTTCACAACCAATGTCTAAAAGTGATGCTGTACTTTTTTTATTTTCATTATTTAAAATATCACTGGTAAGGGCAGCTGTTTTCCAATCTAAAACACAATCTGGTAAATCACCTCTGCCACTGTTTTCTAATGTTGTGCTCTGTTCTTCTTCCTCACTCTTAGACCTACAGCTAAGGAATTCTTCAATATTGTCATTATTCTCTAAATTCTGCCCTTGGCAATGAGAAACAGGTGATGAAGAAGAAGAACCGGAATAGCAAGTGACTACACCAGTCTGAAGGAGATCAAGAAGTTTCTGGAACTCAGTAAGATTATCTCCAGACTGCATTTTACCTGTGTCATTGTTGACTTCTTTAGACAATGCTGTGAGTTCACTTTCAACACCGTTTTTATAACTTTCTTTTTTTCTTACTTGCCGCTGCTCAAGGGGCCCATCAGAGGGCCAATCACCGACAAAAGGTAGCTCTGCTGATACCTCTGCCTCTTGTCCAGCAAGCACTGGTGCCGCTTCTACGAGTACCTGTTCTGTCTCAATTGACAAGCCTTCTGTCGGTGTTATATGTTTCTCCAAATCTGTTTTGGCTGTTTTTTCTCTTGGTACCCTTTGTTTGATAGATTCAGAGAACGCCACAGGGACTTTATTGCTCAGGTGGTCTTCATTCATCACTAATTCAACAATACAATCAGGTACCCCAATCTGTCCACCAGTTTGGCCTGAAGCCTCCAACTCACTATCATCATCCATGTTGGTGTGTTCTGTGGTATTTTGTTGTGTTGACTGGAAATCAAGCAAATTTCTTGATTTGCAGTCATCATATTCCAACTTGTGTGCCTCATTAGGATAAACAAGAGATGACACATCAGGAAGAGAAGAAAAGAGATGAGGTTGGCAATGCTTAAGTTGGTCCATCACTGCAGGTTCACTGACAAGGTCAGGACATTTTGCTTCAGGAGTCACAGACCTATGGAGCAGAAGATAAGAATATGATCTCTACATTGACTTCCAATCCTAATTGGGATAACGCGGTTCAGAAAATGAAATGAGATGAGACATTTTTGGCAAGACTATTAATATGATCAGCTGTAAAAAAAGGACAATCTGTGATATGGTACAGAAAATTGTGACGCTGGTTTTCCAATTGAGACTTACTGTATCCCTCTATTCTCCATTTGAAGGTGCTGTTTCCACTCAGGCATGTGTGCCCCCATGATGGACTTAACTGTTACAAAGCGTTCGTAGTTATCAAGCATGCGCCGAATCGTTTCCACAGAAAGACCATGTTTGCTACGTCTGCACAGGTACACAGGCCCCAAAAAATGTTATAGTACATATTTGTTTTGACCTGTAATATTTTGGCAATATTTAAGGAACATTTCTATTTTGACATAATTCCTATTTTTGCTCACCTCTTTAGCTCTCTAGGCTTATTCTTCCACCAAGTGTCTGTTTCACGAAAAAGCACTTTGTAGTTATGTTTCAATGCCTTTGAATGGGAAAAAAATACAATATTGATGGCAACAAGAAATCATCATTTTACTAAAGAGGTTGAAAGCAGTGAGCTGACCTGGGCTACATAGGGCTTCATTTCCCAGCCCTGCATGTTTGTATTGTCAATTATGATGGGGTAGACACCTCTCTCAAAAGCTTCTTTTGCTATTGGGTGGGGGGTACAATGACAGATAGAGTACTTGAGGCATGTCTCGTAATTACAATTGCATTTACCTACCTTGCTTGTGGTTCCATTCGTGAGCTTCCCCCAGAGAAGCAGGATCAAAATGATAGTGTCCTTGATGAGTGAAGTAGTCATCAGTGCTCAGAGCAACCCCATTTGGGTTATGTTGAAGAAAAGATCTGCAGAAATGAATAGACATGGTGGGAATATTCCTCAAGACCATTAACAAAGAACACATTTTTCAATACAACATAACCTATATGTCTCAGAAATTCAAAGCAAATTCAATCAGGCTATCTGGGCTTCTCTTTCAAATAAGAAATCACTTGAGCATAGCAACCAACCACTATAAAATGAAATCTGGTGGCCGTCTAATACAAATGTCTACTACTGTTAGTGATATTCTTAATTTCATACCGAGCCAAAGTGGACTTCCCACATCCAGGTGGCCCACGAAGCAACACGAGAACCTTTCCTTCCAAATGAAGCCAGCTAGTTCGAGCAGTCGCAATTCCACCAGGATTATGAGCAGCCACAGCCCAGGACTTGGGAATCATTGCAGGATATCTAAGAGGTGCTTGACAAACATGTCCATGCCCTCCCCAGGGGGATGGATGTGGAACTAGTGGATGTGAAGGTGCAATAGGGGTGATAAAGCATGGTCCTTGCTTTCCATGTAAATGAGGAGCGATGGCATGTGAACGAAGATTCCATGATGCCGTGTTCGCCTGAGAGCCAATTCGTCCGGGCATATTTTCAAAGGGCATGACCCCAGTCTGTTCTAAATGGATTTGCGTTGGTTCGTTCTTTTTATACATCTGAAAGGCAGAGGGACGCCCTGAAGCGCCGAGATCCAATGGCGGTTTGGGACGATAAGGATGCTCTTGTGTCATCTGATGTTTCAGATCCGTAAGCAATTTATTGTCCTCGCTGCCACTGTCTAAAGTCTTGAGCAGGTCAAATGAAGAGGGATCTCCAGAATGCCACAAGGCTCCTTCAAGACCTGGCCGCCCAGCAGAGCCTTGCCTAAGCTCAGGGTAGCCCTGGTCTAGAAACTGTTGTGGAGGAAAAAAGTTTGGTGCCATACCAGCTGATAAATGCTGGCTTTTGGGAAAATCTCCCTTCTGTGCAGAGAGGTTCTGTAAACCCTGATCAAGTTGAAAGTCCAAGTCTTCAGTCACAACGCTGGTAGACAATGGAGATGAGAGCTGTTCTGACATTTCCAAAGAGTTAGAGTCTTGAGCAGACTGAGAAACATGTTGAGGACCTAGCAGGGCTGCAGCTGTGCTCTCAAAGCCGGACACTGAAGACGGGACAGAAGCTGCACGTTCAGCAGCAATTGAGAGTTCCGACAAGGAATCCATGGCGTTTTCAACTGCAACACAGATAATTAGTTAGTTCATTGTGTTTATGACTTAAATTTACCATTTAAATTATTACTATTAAAGACAGACATAGGAATTGGAATGACAGTAAAAAAACCTAATATCAAGTCATAGTTGTGTTCCAAAATATGTTTTTTTTCCCAAAGAAATAACAATACTTGTAATGTGTCAACACCTTATATCCTCCAAACACCAAAGGAAGTCAGCACTACCTGTCTTCCATTTTTATTTATCTTGAGCAATAGACTTTGTCTAATTCCTTGGCACTTTTTCAAAGTCAACCAACTTAATGTTTAAAAATGTCTATCATTTACAGGTTGTACACCCACACACACCCATTCTTACCAGACTTGTTTTGTAATTACCCAGATCTGACACTCCCAACTACCAACTAAAACTATGAATCATAAAACAAAATTAGATTTCAAAGGGACAAATCCCTTCTTCATTTGACTTGATTATATTTTACACTATTGTTTCCCCACAATGTCTGCATGCGAATATAAAGCAATTGAAAACATATGTATGAATATGTGGCTTGATTTTCCTTTTGGAAACTGTTTATGTAAATGACTTTGTCCAGCATTTTCTAGACATGAAAAGTGATACATAACTAAAGCTTTCATTGATAAATTAATATATGCTAACACATCACTGAAAAGCCAACAAGGAAAGTCACACACTTTTACAGATTTGCCTTTGGGATGTCCGGGAGAAAACTGCAGCGGCCTGACTCCACCATTGTCAAAGCAATATTTTGATTAAAACTAAATGCAACATGGAATGGAAACATACATGTCAACTTATATGTTTTCCCCATATTTTATACCTTGTTTTGATCATTTCAAATTGTTTACGCCATATAACAACTTTTGTATGGGATTTGTTTTAAGTATGTTTGTTATGTAAAACTGATCTCGTTTTACCAATTTGGGCTCTAATTCGGATCGTCTTGAATTTTGAATTTCATACATAGAAAAGGCTGATTGGGCACCCCTTCCACTTGGCGGAACATTTTAGACTTTTAACGGTTTATTATCACTTAATAATGGGAATTGCAATTATTAATAAGGGGAGCAGTTGGCTGAGGTTGACAGGTATGCAGGAAATACATCTTTTGACATTGCAGATTGCAGATCCTAATCGAAACCATTCCATAGTGAATGCTGCTGCAGTTCAACTAAATATTAGTGCATGATCTTTTTTGAGGAACCAGAGGAAATTCGATGGCCTGAAAATCTTCATTGAAACACAAACGGTATATTAAATGGAGCAAGTTAAACTTATATAGCGCCTTCTGCTCTCAATGCACTCAAATCGACATTGGCAAAATTGTGCCTTTTTCTTTATCGAACACTAATCGAAAGAAACCTCGTTTGCTCTTTAAATGTACCTACTTAAAATAAACTCCTGGCAATTACTCTATTCACAGAAACGATTTGGTTTTTACCTTTAAAATCAAATTCAGACAGCACCATGAGTATAACTTCAGGGTCCAAGAGGGAGAATATCTCTCGCATATTTTGCATGATTTTTTCCCTGTCGGGGTCTGTTTTCTTGGATGAAAGGTTGGGCATCAAAGCGACATTGTAACCCTGAAGTGGTCCACGACCGAGGTTATCCCCCGAGATCGCCCCACCGGGGATTCTGTTCGGGCTCTGTTCGCTTTTCTTTTTCCGAGGCATGTTGACACTTTTAAAATAAGTCCTTGACTAGTTTTCCTTAGCAAACTACGTGGGGATAACTACGTAGCAGTTGAAAATTATCAATTTTGAGAAAACATTCGTGGCAGAAGAAATGATGTGTTAAAAAAAATAAGTCCATAATAATATAGATCCATCGCACAGATATATCAAGCAGATACAAACACGACAGTTGGAGTCATCTAGCATAAATGGCCGACATCGGAAGCCGTAACGTTGATTTCAAAGTAAAAGTTATTTCCGATGTATTAAAATAAATTTCAAGATATAACTTTTGGAAGACCCTGGAATTTGTTACCATGCCAGGTACTCAAGTAAAAAGCCAGAGGTTTTGAATGTGAAAGTGTATTAAAAAACAGATTTATTATTTGTAATTTGCAAATACAAAAACAAATAAACAAAAAGAAAAATCATCTTGTCGACTTGATATTTCACAGGTTAATATGTAATAATGTTGCAGTAAAAACTCACCCATACATAGAGGCAATATTAGAGTGTCCAATCAGCCTACCATGCATGTTTGTGGAATGTGGGAGGAAACCGGAGTACCCGAAGGAAACCCACACAGGCCCAGCGAGAACAATGCAAATTCCACTCTACTTATCCATGTTGTGACTACTTATCCATGCTGTGACTACTTATTGTGTTGATTACTTATTTATTACGTATGTATTGATTATTTATTTGTCTGTGTGTTTGTTGTTATTTGTGCAAGTTGTGATGAAAGCTTTGAATATCATTATACTTGTATAATGACAATAAAAGCATTAAATTCAATGGCAGACACCAAATGGCTCAACTGTCTAATCACCTTATTTTTAGTTGTTGTTTTTTGTGGATCCAGTAGCACTGACATTTCTGCATATTACCCTGTGCCTGGCCTGGTATTTGGAAGTGTAGTACCACAAAAGGGGGCGCTCTCCACCCAGCCGTCACACTAACAGAACCGACTGAACGGATAGAGCTTTGTGCTGAAAACTAAACCCAACCTCTGTCAGCCTAATGAATTAAATCGGCCCACTGAAGAGGTAAATAGTAGCAAAAGGATACCTGCAACCGCGCCGGATTTGTTCTCGTGCTGTTTCGAAACATTTGCGTAAGCCATTCGTTTTGGGTGCTTCAGATTCGTCCGTGAAAGCAAGTTACTGATAGCAGCAGAAGCTCTTCCTATGTAAACTAGCGGCAGATGTGTTGAAGTACAAAAAGAGAACTTCAAGTATATAAGCTTCGTTTTTAAACTTACCAAAGTTGTTGCGTTTGTTGGAACCCTCGAGATCTAGCTCGTGGGTGTTTTACGCTTTTGCCATGGTATACTTTAACTTCCTGTAGTCGTCTATGGAGGGAGATGTGATAGGCACCTTAAGAGTTTGCGGCCTAGCACTAGCAAGAAGCTAGCTAGTTGGCTAACTCGCTGTGGCAGCTGCTAACCGTGCTTCCCGCTAAATACAGTGCCGCTAGCCAATGCTTTTTCCTCAATACCTTCTTCGCAAGCTAAGTTGCTTGTCCGTGTGACAGGAGGAAAAACCAAGCGATTCACATTTGGAATTTAATGTAGTTTTTTTTGTCAAGCCTCATTCTGTCCGGATGTGACTCCTCTTTTTAAATTGTGCACTTCTATTAGCTTGATGATGTTTTGAGATGTAATTACGAAAACCCGTGTTGGGTCTACCGCTGGGGCATTTAGCATAGAAGCAATAATATGCCGTTATCTGCTGGAATATTTGCCTTGTAACTTCAGTCTCTTGGTTAGATCTCTGCTATTGAATCACTAGTCGACATAGGAGGAGTTTTTGTTTGGGATCGAACGATTAGTGGACGTAGCAGTGCTCCAAATGAGTTTTTTTGCAAGTGTGGAGGCAGGTAGTGTTGAACTTTTGTTTTTCGGCCCATAGAGGCCAGTAGAAGACTGCTTGGATTTGACATCTACAAGTATGGAGTTCCCGCAGCAGCAGAAACCGGCGGGTGACGGGAAGATTATCTATCCTCCGGGAGTCAAAGAGATAACCGACAAGATCAGCAACGATGAGGTGGTCAAGCGCTTGAAGGTACGCAGATGCGATTGCTCTTACTGTACTTCTGAGAACTTTACCCCATTGTACCATGTCAAATCCCTCTTATAATTTGACCAGCTAGATGCTAGATCTTCCATCCAAGTCCTATGAGAGCCACACTACAGATCTCTAGTGCAGTAATGTTTTTACAAAGGGTGGTCATAAATGTCTCATTTCCCCCAACACTGAACCTGCATATTACTGGTATTAGGTCACTGGATGTTTCTTCCATTGTGTAGTATCAAGTAATAAACTGTGTGACTAAACACCAGTACAGGGTGATTTATTTTCCCTCTCACATAAAATTATCCAAGATAGGCCTTATCTCATCTACAACCCTACTGTGTAAGGATTTATAAACCCTACAAATTATCCTACAGTTTTGGTATGTGAAATGCAAATAATCTGTACATCATTTTCTATATGTCATTATTTTTTCATTTGTATACAAAACACTAAAAATAATTAGTAAAGTGGCTCTGCTGTTGCTATGCTGCACAGATGGTGGTAAAAACATACATGGACATGGATCAGGATTCAGAAGAAGAGAAGCAGCAATACCTTGGCCTAGCACTCCACCTTGCCTCAGAATTTTTCCTAAGAAACCCAAATAAAGATGTTCGACTGCTTGTGGCCTGCTGTCTGGCTGACATCTTCAGGATCTATGCCCCTGAAGCCCCCTACACCTCTCATGACAAACTCAAGGCAAGGAGCTGACCTTTCATGTCGGTTATAATATTGAGTAGTAAAATCAACATAATTGATCAATACTTAGCAATTTGTAATTGGTTGTTTCGGTCTGCAGGACATCTTCCTTTTCATCACAAGACAGCTGAAGGGACTGGAAGATACTAAGAGCCCTCAGTTTAACAGATACTTTTATCTTCTAGAGGTGATGCTGAGAACCATTATTATTATCCAAAATTGGCCAAAATAACCAATGTTTCATTCAAGGTTTAATGAATTTGTTGTCTGTTCATGTAGAATCTGGCATGGGTTAAATCATATAACATATGCTTTGAACTCGAGGACTGTAACGAGATCTTCACCCAGCTTTTCAAGACCCTCTTCTCTGTGATCAAGTAAGAACTCTCAATTAATTTCGCTTTAAACATGTTATGAGCTCCTAATCACATGCGCCAGTAAGAAGTTATGTATTCAGTCCCGTATCTTTATGTCCATTGTTTTGTCTTCAAGATAAGTCGAGAATGAATATCCGTTTTATTATCAAACTTGTAGGATGTTGTAACTTGAAACACAAGAGGTGGTTAAATATTGAGGTCCTAAGGTGAAAAGTCTGAGATCAAAGAGCTATTTTGCAATAACTTGATAACAGACTACTTTATTTGATCAAATTTGCAGGCTAGATGATATAATTAGAGAAATAATGATGACTTTTTTGGGCAGGAGGGCAAAGGTAAATGAGATAACAAATACACATCCCTGTTACTAAATAGTGGTAATTCTTTGAATTTGACTTTTTAGGCAAATGTTTACTGTGAGTGTAATTCTAGCACAGGGGCGCTCACTTTTTTGTTTTTTTTTTGCTCCATGATCTACTCTACTTTTCAATGAGCCAACCTCCCGTAATCTCCTTTGTTGTTAGGGTTAGAATTCAGGGGTGGGCGAAGCGGTCCTGGGGGCCCGCTGCGGGTGCAGCTTTTTGTTCCACTGACATTTTAACCAATGAGAAGCACATGACTGCAATCCATTGATTTCACTTCTAACTTACCACATTTGTGGAAAGCTATCACACGTGGGGAGGGGGGGGGTTCAATTTTTTTTCCTCTAAGAGCTAATTTTCAAGGAGTTAACCTTCCATGATCTATCTTTGTTTACAAAGGTCAGCAATTATGTATTGATATACCTGGCCAGAGCTTATTGCAGACATGCCAAATTCATAAGGACCTAACTTTGTTCCTATTATTTGCCACTCGGTCTTCACTGTACTTATTTTACTGTACTGTATTTTGCAACTGAGTCGTTTCAAAAACCTTGTCTCCCTTTAGTAACAGTCACAATCAAAAAGTGCAACTTCATATGATGGACCTGATGTGTTCCATCATCCTGGAGGGAGACGGAGTCACACAGGAACTGTTGGATAGCATCCTCATTAACCTCATTGCTGCACATAAAGTGAGAACTGTTAGAGTGAAATTATGAATATTTGGTCGTTTTTGTTCAACAAATTTGATGCAGTGCTGTGTAATTTTGTACCACTTTGCACCTTTTTTTCTTGGGGACAGAATCTGAACAAACAGGCATACGATCTTGCAAAGACCATTTTGAAGCGAACCGTCCAGACCATTGAAACATGCATTGCAAATGTACGTGGCTGCGTTAAAACACCGACTGTCTGAGTGTTATATCTTGATTCACATATCCATTTAATTTTTTTTTTTGTATTTTTGTTAGTTTTTTAATCAGGTTTTAGTGATGGGCAAATCATCCGTCAGTGATCTGTCCGAGCACGTCTTTGACCTCATTCAAGAACTCTTTGCCATCGATCCTTTGCTGCTTACATCTGTCATGCCTCAACTGGAATTCAAACTGAAGGTTAAAAAACAAAACAAAACACCAATGATCATGTACAACGACATTCATTTGATTCAAATAAATGTTGTAGCATATAGTGTCATTCAGAATATTTCACTTTATCACTTATTTAATACTTTGTTGTTTTAATCCTTATCTAGAGCAATGATGGAGAAGAGCGTTTGGCTGTTGTACGTTTGCTAGCAAAGTTGTTTGGCGCCAAAGACTCAGAGCTGGCCTCACATAATAGACCTCTTTGGCAGTGTTTCTTAGGACGGTGAGTTACCTTAAACCGTAGGCAGATAAGTCATGCCAGAGGAAAACAAAAATTGACCAAGCTCCTAATGCAAAACTCTCACATGTCAAATAATAATTTCTGTCTACACATAACGAGCTTTTGAAGAAAGATACCCAGTCTAGAATTTAGCCATCTACTTTCTCCTTGATTTTTGTTCATAAGTTACTTGTGTTTTCTCTCAAGGTTCAATGACATTCATGTTCCGGTAAGGTTGGAGTGTGTAAAGTTTGCCAGCCACTGTCTCATGAATCACCCAGATCTGGCAAAAGATCTTACAGGTGTGCACATTTTTTAATATTGACTTTATATTTATCTTACTTTGGGTGACTCCCTGCAATTCAATCTACTTCACACATGAATTCTTCTAACTCCTTACTCAGAGTTTTTGAAAGTCCGTTCCCATGACCCTGAGGAAGCCATTCGTCATGATGTCATAGTCACCATCATCAATGCTGGAAAGAAGGATCTTAATTTGGTCAATGATCAGCTTTTGGGCTTCGTAAGAGAGCGGACGTTGGACAAAAGGGTGAGATAATGCAATGTAACGTATACATAAAATGTCACTAGGCAATTTCCGAACCACCCTTCTACCATTATACTTCCACATTCAACATGAACTTTAAATAGAGTTTATTGAGGAGGTTTTTCTCATTGGTTTTGCTGACAGTGGCGAGTACGCAAGGAGGCGATGATGGGCTTGGCTCAGCTCTACAAAAAATACTGTCTGCACCACGAAGCTGGGAAGGAATCGGCCTTGATGATCAGCTGGATCAAGGACAAGTTGCTGCACATCTACTACCAGAACAGCATTGATGACAAGTAAAAAGCACAACCAAAATCACTTTAAAAAAAGATAGTTTATAATGTACTGTTGCTTAGGATGGCTTGACAGTCAGTTGTGACGAGTTTGTTTCAGGGATTGATTTTAAAATTCACATTAGCATCTTGGTTTGAGTATTGGCAATGAAATGCAACAATAGACCCTCCCCTCGGTATGATATTGACTGATACTGTGTTTTCCAGGTTATTGGTGGAGAAGATCTTTGCACAGTTCATGGTCCCGCACAGCCTTGAAACAGAAGAAAAGATGAAGTGTCTCTATTACCTGTATGCCTGTCTGGACACTAATGCTGTCAAGTGAGTAATCCTACATAATTCATTTTTATATCTTTTTTTCTTTGTGCTTTCCACTTCCCATTTCAAGATACTTATCCTTTGTGCAGTGTTTTTGTTCTGTCATGTTTTTGCTGTCGATTTAATAATCAGAAAAAATGTACAAAACTATTAGAAATGAAAACAAACACTAATATTTTTACATTTCTGCCCATATTATGAGATGAATATCAAATGTAAGCAAGCATTGTTGCCTCACCTTTTCTTTTATTTCTCACAGGGCTTTGAATGAGATGTGGAAGTGTCAGAATATGCTCAGGGGCCTGGTCAAAGAGCTGCTTGACCTACATAAACTACCAGTGGTGTGTGGACTCATAGGACACTTTCCCTGTTTTCAACATGGATGTCATATTTTGTCATCACATAACGATATTTTTCTCTCTCCTTTAGTCCGAGGCTAATAATACTGCCATGTTTGGGAAGCTGATGAACATTGCAAGTCAGTATATGATCTCTATTTTTTCATTTAAAACCAAACATGTTCATAATAAATCAAAACACTTTTTTTTGCATTTTCAGAGAACTTGCCAGATGCAGGGAAAGCTCAAGATTTCATGAAGAAGTTCAACCAGGTCCTCGGTGAAGATGAGAAGCTCAGAGTCCAACTCGAGATGCTCATTAGTCCGACTTGCTCCTGCAAACAAGCTGAACTCTGTGTAGTGAGTGAATTTGGAACACTGCATTAAATAAAATTAACAGACATTGCTGTTTTATAAGTTGTATGCAATGTGCATCACGACTTTTGTCAGTGGAAATTGCCATCCTTCCATCATAATTATATGCTTGTCATAAGGATTAACACCTGATAATTACATTTTATAGCTGAGATAATGAATCAAACCAGCAATGTTGTCATTGATCTATTAATAAATACATTAGCCTTCATCTAGACAAGATTGTAACTGTCCATAATGACTTTTACAGAGGGAGATTACGCGGAAGTTAACTTTTCCCAAACAACCAACTAACCCATTTTTGGAGATGGTCAAGTTCCTGCTTGAACGCATCGCCCCTGTCCACATCGACTCTGAAGCAATAAGGTATAAAAAGTTCCATTATTTGAACATAATTATTGTTGTTCTTTGTGAAATTGGATGTGGTACACTCACTGTAAGTAGTACCACTTGTATTGAGGCTTCATGCTCATGTTTAACATTGTTACACCATCAACTGATTTTTTTTTCATTCATTGAGACATCGTGTGGTTATGGAGAGTAACTGCATCATCAGCTCCATTTAAAGTTGAACCTTTTCTGGACTATAGAAAGACAGCATTGGATAGATGTTGCCATAGCTTAATAGATTGTTCTCATGCTTTAGATGACTTTCCTTTCTAGTCTTAAAATTGAAAATGAGGTTTTGCTTTTGTCATTTTAAACCTATTAATTGTTAGGCTTTATCTTTTAGTGCTTTAGTAAAACTGCTCAACAAGTCAATTGAAGGCACAGCAGATGATGATGAGGAAGGCGTTACGCCTGACACGGCCATCCGCTCAGGCTTGGAACTACTAAAGGTGCATTATACCAGAAGAGTCCTTCTATTTAATTTTTTTTATGTGTCCATTTGATGTATTGAATATTGATCATCCATCTGTCATTATGATCATTTACATTTTTTTTCCAAATGATCTTTATTCAAAGACACTCTTACTAACTACTAACTAACCACTTATATCGTGCTGTTTAGGTTCTGTCATTCACACACCCCACAGCATTCCACTCATCCGAGACCTATGAGTCTCTTCTCCAGTGTCTAAAAATGGAAGATGAAAAGGTGGCTGAGGCAGCGATACAGATATTCAGAAATACTGGGCAAAAAATTGAAACGGAACTACCGCAGATAAGATCGTACGTGATGCTTGACATTAGAATCATGTATAATGCTCAAAGTTATCCTTACTCATAATTGATCTTATGTATCCATCAGGACTCTAATTCCCATTCTACATCAGAAAGCCAAGAGGGGGACACCTCACCAAGCCAAGCAGGCTGTGCACTGTATCCATGCCATCTTCAACAACAAAGAAGTACAGCTAGCTCAAATTTTTGAGGTAGAGTGTCTGAAATAAACCCAACTTTAATCATTTCATATTCATTTAACACAAAAAAACAACTTATGTACTCATATATGCCCCGTTTACCTACAGCCTCTGTCACGAAGCCTGAATGCAGACGTTCCTGAGCAGCTCATCACACCTCTTGTGTCACTGGGCCACATCTCCATGTTGGCACCAGACCAGTTTGCCTCACCCATGAAATCCATTGTGGCTAACTTCATCGTCAAAGACTTGCTCATGAATGACAGGGTCAGCAAAAAAATCATTCTTGTTTCGCACTTGGTGATTGATTATTGATAATTGGTGTTTGTGTTAAGGACTGGTAGTGTTAAAGTAGGACACGTTTTTATTGTCTTTTTATGTCTCTAGTCAGTGGGAAACAAAAATGGTAAACTATGGACAACGGATGAAGAGGTTTCACCTGAAGTCCTGGCTAAGGTGGGAGACACACACGCACTTCTTTAAATCATTTGTTAGCTAACGTTTGCCTTTTAGGTATGATCTGTTGTATAATTGAATCTCAAACATTTGTTCTACATGAGAAACAAATGGATTGTAATTTCATGTTGCTGCAATAACCACCCAAAAAAACATTTGTTGACCCATTAGCTGCTACTGACGGTGACGAGACATATAGTATTTATAGGTATGGTAGAGAAAGCAGATCTTTCACTGCCAATAATGGTGATGATGTATCACCATCATGGATTCCTTGTTGGTATTTTATGTTGAAGTTGACAATCGCAGGGCATTAGTGCTGGCTCCATAGAATCATTGTGGTGATGGCTCATTAAAGTTGACTTGGCTCGCAACCACAGTCAGCAGAGCCTCCACTGCTGAGTTGGCAGACTTTGCCGGCATCTAAATCTTGCTACATTTCAATTGTACAAACAGCCTAATGAGAATGTGGTCTGTGGCACAACAAAAGTTAGAGGAAGAGGTAAATTTCCATAGGACTGGTCTGCTAAAAGAGCTAACCTGTCAAAAAAGGCAGTGCAATTTTCTGAAGGGCAAATGTCAGTTGAGTTAAATATCAATGTCCTGTGCCAAAACAAAGGTACATTAAATAATGTAAGGCATGTGCCCAAGTATTCATTTGATTGAGTGTTTATCTGATTGATCTTCAGGTCCAGGCCATCAAGCTGTTGGTACGTTGGTTACTAGGAATGAAGAACAACCTATCCAAGTCAGCAAATTCCACATTACGTTTACTGTCTGCCATGCTGGTTAGCGAGGGAGATCTTACAGAGCAAAAAAAAATCAGGTAACACCAAGCACCAAAGCACTCATTGTCAAGAAATGATCATGACTTAGGACTAAATTTGAATGATGACTAATCCAATCTTCTATTTATCTGGAGTAATTTCTAATGTTTTTTTGTGTTATTTCTTTCTCCTTGCAGTAAATCAGACATGTCTCGACTCAGGCTGGCTGCAGGTGGCGCCATTATGAAGCTGGCCCAGGAGCCATGTTACCATGAAATAATCACACCTGAACAGTTCCAGCTGTGTGGCCTTGTTATCAATGTGAGGCTCACTTGTCATTTCTGGGAACGTTTGCAATATAGTAGACCCCTGCATATTTGTAGTATGGGATTTGCACAATTGACACACACACAGACACACCAAAAAAGCATTATTTTTTATCCAAATCTTGCTCTGTATTCAGGATGAGTGCTACCAGGTGCGGCAGATTTTTGCTCAGAAGTTGCACTTGGCTCTCGCTAAACTGTCCCTGCCATTGGAGTACCTGGCTGTTTTTGCCCTGTGTGCCAAGGACCCAGTGAAAGAGCGCCGTGCTCATGCCCGACAGTGCCTCCTCAAGAACATCTCAGTGCGCAGAGAGTACATCAAGCAGAACTCGCTCACTCAGGGTAAATCTGGTTACATGTCGATAAAATCTTCTGAAAGCTTACCGTGATCAATAATCTTTCGCTTCATTTTCACAGAAAAAATGATTTCCTTCCTTCCAGAGTATGTTGTTCCTTTCATGATCCACTTGCTGGCTCATGACCCTGATTTTACAAAACCGCAAGAGTATGACCAGCTCAAAGATATTAAAGAGTGAGTGTTTGGCTGTGACTTTTTTTATACTGTGTTTACAAGTGACTGCTTCTCCAGTAAAGTTTTTGTTTGTTGCACTTAGGTGTCTATGGTTCATGCTTGAGGTGCTGATGACCAAGAATGAGAATAATAGTCACGCCTTCCTAAGGAAGATGGTAGAGAGCATCAAACGGACCAAAGATGCACAGTGTCCTGAAGATATAAAAGCCAATGAGGTAAGCAATAAATGTCAATAGACCAACTTGCAATGTACCCTTAAAGACATTATCTTGTTGTCTTTTCTCATGATATGTTTTCATTTTCAGAAGCTGTATATCGTGTGTGACGTCGCTCTCTTCGTCATCGCGAGCAAGAGCACCGCATGTCACCTGGATTGTCCAAACGAGCCCTTTATATGCCCCAAATTCTTCCTAGCACTCGACAAGGCAATACATGATATATTTCAAATTATTTGAACATTGTGAATTTGTTGAGACAGCACTTTAGTAACTGTTACAGTAATCCCTCAAATATCACGGTTAATGTAGAAGACATGGCTACGAGAATCGAGAAATTGCAAAGTCGGGTCACCCCAATTACCACCTTTTTTTTCTACTCCCCCTTCAGTGCTGAGTCCTAGTAGCAAGAGTGGCTTCCGTTTACAAATTTCAGCATGCATTTTCACATTTTTATGAACTTTAAAAAATATATTTTTTAAATTAATAGCAGAAAATTATTGCAAAAAAGTGAATATGCAATAAGTGAAGTCGCGATAATCGAGGGAAGACTGTAAATACTTTTCCTATTCTAGTAATCATTGCAGTACATTGTATTTTATTTTTGACTCACGAATGCGGAAGGTAAATCATCGACACTCATTTTTAACATTTTTCTCCTTATCTATCTCCCGTCAGGACTTTAAAAATGACAAAGAATACTTGGCAGCAGACATGCGACAAATGCTGCTCACAGGAAAGGTAAACATTAACACACACACACTATGTTTTAAGACTATGTGCTTTCTGTGGCTCTTGAGCACAGCTTTAGTTTCCTCATTGAATTGCCATCAAGCTATGCCTACAGGTTAGAACCTGCCTTTAGCTGTGTATGTGTTTTATGTTATTTAGCCTTTGTATATTACGGATGGCAAAACGGGCACCCACAATACAGTATATATAATAAGAGGCAGGTGCTCTATGAACATCAACGAAAAGCATAGAGGCAAGCGGTGTATCGTAGAGCAGAGTCCATCTTTAAGTCTCTGTGGAAACTCTATAGGACTGGTAACCATAACCAAAACCTGTTTTCTGCAGCCCAAACCAGCTCCAGTGTTGGTTACTGTCAACAAAACTCTGACAGTACCAGGCAGGAAGATCTTCAAAACAAATGTAGTCTCCGATACAAGTAATACCAGCACCAACAGCTCTTCCACTGTCAACAACAACAGGTACGCACTCTGCTGCTCCAGTTACATATCGTAGGCCACACTACATCTGAGAGTTTTTGCAGATGAAGAGGCACTTCTTATACCCAATGATTTTTTTCTTCATTTGTGCAATTTTACCCTTGCAGTAAAAGTAATACAGCCACAGAGAGCCAAACGCAAGAAAATAATGAGAACCCGGTCATCAAGAAGGTAGAAGTGAAGAAGGTAGAAGTAAAGAAGGTATGCAAAGTTAACGCCAACATGAAAAGTTTGCAATCCGTATTGAGACAGTTATCCTTTTCCCACCTGTCATAGCTTGAAACGAGTAAAAACGTGACTGCGGACGCTGGAACGGAAACACCGCCTGCAAAACGACGTGGCCGCCCCCCCAAAATAGCCACAGACGCATCTCCCGCGGTGGCAAGCAAAGAGACTGCATCGACGGGTGGTGGGTCTGGAAGAGGCAGGAAAAGAGCAGCAGACCCCAAATCAAATCCATCAGACTCCACCAAGATGTCAAAGCAGCAGAATGACGAGGGAACAAATCGACAGATTGCCCTACAGAGGTAAAGTCATTTTCATTGGCAAATCATAGAATGGAATTGAATAGTTTGGAGACCCCTGCTCGAATGGAAATCTGGAGCACCACGAAGAGCAGGGGTGTCAAAACAATTCCATAAAGGACCAAGAGGACTTTTTTTCCAAACAATGTAACTGCTTAAGTAATGATTTTTATGCTATAATATGCAGCATCTGACTAATTAGCTGCTTGCTTTTCTACTGTGCTTGTTTGGTTCAAGGTAAAGTGTGGAGCCACAACTGGAGTTAAAAGGGCACAATTCCTCACAGCCTACCATGCCATTGTAAATGTTCCTTTTGCTTACTTCCTCCTGGACAATTATGGACCTTTTCTCAAGTTCGTTACACAGATCTACATTTTACCAGCACATGGACTATCATGGCATCCTAGAAGGTTTTTAAACACTCTGTAGTTATAATTTGGAGCTCATTGTATGTAGGTCTTAAACTTGTTATATTTTCTTCTTCTTTTTTTTGTTTCATGTTACCTTTTTTGTGGAGACATTTTTAAGAAAACAAAAAAAATTATGGACATTTTACAGGAATTTGAATCCGGTATGACTGTTGCTTATTAAATTCCCTGGTAAAAATCCTCCAGTGACTCATGGCTTCCTCATCAATATTCTCTTGGGTGGGGTTGGTGGTCTTGCTACTTTTTCTAAGATGTGATCCATTACATGGCTGAATCTTTTTTTTTTAATTATTATTATTATTATTTTGCTTGGACTTGCAATAAAAAATGTGGTATGGGTACTGTAAAAAAATGATTTCCTGAAAGGAAACATCACATTTTTAATAATTAATTTAATAAAATGTGAGAAATATATATAGATATAAATCAGATGCGTATACATGTGTGCATCCTAATCAGTGTTTGTTTACTTTTCTCTGTAACGCGAATCGTGGTATAACTGACGTGAAGGACATTGACCAATGAGATGCTTCTTCCTCGAAATGGTCCCTCCTCTCGCCTCCTGTCTCCTTGCTTTCCCAGATGTAAGTCGTCAAAAAATACCATACCTGTCAACCTCGAACCATTTGTGATCTTACCAAATTTTGTTTTCGCCCTTACATATATGTATAAATACATGGAAAATCTTACCACTTTACTTTTTTGTAAGAGTGTATTCTTGACTTGTAAACAGACCAGAAACAGCTGATCAAATGAAAGTAAACATAAACAAGGGAACAGGAAACGGAAATCACATGGTGAAAGTGTTACAAAACGAAATGTTTATCATGATCTTTTTTTTTTAGCCAATCAGAGGCGCCGGTACATATATCACTTGGCAGACATGCGTTTCCGGGAAGAAACAATGGCGGATGGTGAAAAATGGCTAGAAAGTGCCTTAATTTATTTTTTTTTCTCAAAATCACCGTTTAGCGTACCATTTTCATGTGTACAGCGTACCAATATAAAAATGGGCTTTCAGTTGTACCAATTACGGCGAGAACGTACCAGTTGACAGGTATGAAATACTGCTCACGTGCAACGCCAAAAAAATTATGTTATGCGACATAACAGCTTTAATGTCTTCTGTGTGCCTTTTTTGAGCGATATTGGCAACTATAACGCTCATCTCTGAACAGACTCCGCTCTTCAAAACCCAGAGTAAGTTGCACTACACTTTTGTTCTTCCCTGCATATGTTTGTAAACACGTTTATCAAATCAATGTTCTTTTTTACTTGGGTCCATTCCCGATGTTTTTTTACATTTCTTTGTATTTTTTCTTTTTTTCCCCTCACCGACGACTTTTTGCAAAGAATTGCCCAGCTGTTTGCTTCATTTGGCTAGGCTACCAAGATGCTAGTTTGTCTGGAATTAAAGACATTTTATGCTTACATTGAAACTATTCAGATAATGGTGTTGAAATGATCTTAGACTTCACCGGTACTGATATTGTTCATCCTGTATTTTTTTTCTGTTTGTGTAACACAGGATTGTCGATTTGCCATATTGCCTGGTTTGGATGTGACGTACATGTATGTCACTTTGAAAAAAATACTAACATCGAAACACCAACTCTCTCAACTTCAACATTGGAAAAACAATCCTTGAAATACGTTGTGTGTTTGTTTGTCCGTTATAATAAACGAGAATGGAAAGAAAAAAGTCGGTTGACGCCTACCCAAGGCTTGAATCAAAATGTATTCACAAAAATATTCGATTTTCGAGGCTTTATTATGAGGACCCCATGTTCTTAAATATATGGGTAATATTTCATCCCTGTATTGACTGATCAAAGTACATCACCTTTGACAATGCACTGTTTTATTATATTAAATCTAAAGTAATTATTTGGTTTATTTTTTTAATGGGTTATTGTTCACAAGCTTAATTTTTATGTCATTACTACTCTGCTCATATCTGCCCCCCTCTTATAGTGCCTGTGATCAATCCCAAATAAAGTACAAGTAATTTTGGGACTTGACGGATCACGCTATTGTCTCAGCCAGTCAGTTTTTATTTTACAGATGATTGTACAGTCTGCTGACGTCTCTCACTGAGGAGTCTCCTCCCTCTGTGCTTTTTTTTTGCCTGTGAGAACATTAAGAGTGTGTTGTTTTTTTTGCTGGAGTTCTTACATCTTCGAATTTTACTGCTTTCCACATAGGTAACTTCACCTCAAAAGACATGGCAGAAGGGGGCTTTGACCCTTGTGAATGCATCTGCAGCCATGAGCATGCAATGAGACGTCTCATTAATCTAGTAAGTATTTTATCTTGGTTTATCATTTTGGTTTAGCAAAAAGATAGGGTGGGGTTTAATAAACCAAAAAAAAGTATTTCCATTGTATAAATTAAGCAAGATGAAATAGTTTTTGCTGTAAGTAAATATTTTATTTCGAAGGGAAAGAGGGTAGGACAGTGCCAGTTTATATTGAGACAACATCCTGGTTCCTGCTTTGTGTTTAAATAAAAATATTAAAAAAAAACATGTAAAAATTAGTTGAAAGAAAAATATACTTACAAATATACTACAGTGTAGGTGGCAAATTTGTATAATGGAATTATTTTGTATGGCCTGCAAACACGTCGACTCTTTTTTTTCATGAGGCAAAATTTAATTTGACACCTATGCTATGTGTGATACTTTTCCAACCTTACTTGAATATCAACTGCTTTGAACATATAATTAAACGTGTTATGGGAATTTCCGTCTCACTTCTACAGCCTGTACAGGTGTAACTTGTATTGCAGGATGCATTTGACGTTAGCAAAGAGACGCTCTGAGGCTATTTGTGTTCCTTGTTGAAGGGTGTTGTCCAAATAATAATATATAAAGAGTCTTTGACTTTGTTAGTATCAAAATAATAAAATATATATTCTGTCTTATATGCCTTTAGACAAATCATGCTAAAGAAAAATAACAGTTTTTCTGAACAATATGTAACATTCAATTAAATCACTTGTATTCACGCTAATGTTAAATATGATTTACAAGAGAAAGAATTGCTAATGACATGCATGGGAATCCTAAGGAATTCACCTTTATTTTAAATTAGTATAAAGATTTCCATGGTAGTTAATGTTATTTTTTTTTTTGCTTCAAGAAAATATATTTTGTGCCCCTAAAGTTCACCCTTACCCTTTCTCTTCCAGCTCAGACACACTCAGTCCTACTGCACAGACACAGAGTGTCCCATGGAATGTGCGTATGATATTTTAATCTGGTATATTTCAATGTTGGAGTGTACAATAGCACAAGAACAGCAGCATAGTCTTTCTTTTTAGTGCCTGGACCAAGTGAAGGATCCACTGGTGGAGGAGAGCTGACGATCCCCATTATTCTGATGGGATGGATGATACTAGCTGTAATCCTTTTTCTGCTTCGCCCGACTACTCTCAGGGGTTCATCTTCACCTGAAAAACCCACAGAACCCTACAATGTAAGTTTCATTGTTGTGCTTTTAATTTCGTTTCATGAATGACTTTTGATACCAACTAACCCTGGATTAAGAGTGAAGGAATGTTTGTTGTTGTGATGCAGAGAGGTGGGAGGGGACCACCAGCTCCGCCTGTTGACTAAGAGAGGAACCCATTTACCAACACTCAACATTGTGCCAAGTGGTTGCTCCAACACAGATGATATCCCATGCCAGCCTTCATTTGAAACCCCCCTTTTTAAACCCTCATTGTATTCTAAATTCAATGTCTGATGAAGTAAATTTCTTTATTTCCTGCCTTATATGAAGGCGAATGAAGTTTGTACTTGAACTTTTCTTTATGTACCAGATTGCTGCTTATTTACTACAGCATTCATCTTTTTGCATAGGGCCAAATACAGCTTTGAAATGTGCTTTTTTTTTGCACAATGTATTTTAGTTCATATATTTTTCAATTATCTCAACTATACATTGGATAATCCTTGTATATTCATTGTATAAATGTATACATAAGTTTACCCTCTATTTGGACATAAAGCCTTAGATGTTATGTAGAAGTTTCAATTATTTAACTCATACATCTTTGGAATATGTGTCTTGTTAGACAAAAAAAGAATCCACTCAAGATAAGAGTTGTATGCAAATTGTACTTAATAATATCATTATTTGAAGGACATGATGTCTACAACAGCACAAAATTGAAAACAACTAACAATTATTAGTTGGGTAAGCATTGAACTCCAGGTAAGTAAACAACAATTAATTGCTCAGAAGAGTGCAACAATATACATTCATCTGTATTGACATGCCAATTAAGATCAACTGAATGGAATTTTGGATCCACTTTATCCAATCTGATGTCCAACAAGTGCAATCAGTGGATTGCAGTCAGGTGCTTCTTGTTTTCTGCTGAAATGTCATTGGTCAAAGGGTCTTTGCAACAAAAACCTGCACCCACATCGGCCCGCGAGGACCGCTTTGCCCACCCCTGTAATAGACGCTACTTTTCAAACACGTCATCATATTGACGTCATTCGCGAATACAATCGTTAACGAAGCAAATGTTAACAGCGTGTTAAAATGTCATTTTTAAATCATTCCGTCGTCATTAAACACGGGCGCACGTGCTTTCGCCCATTTTGTGTACAGCAAGCAAATGACCTAAATTTAAAAGCCAATTTATCATTTTTTTTGCTGTACAAATACTCTGAAGATTAAAACTGGGAAACGCGCGCGTGCGCACTAGAATCAGGAAGTCGGCTTTCTTTGTTTGTTTTTAATTCGCGTATCCCTAGGTTACCGTCAACAAATCGCACCCTCACTCTTGTTTTTAGGGAAATACAACACCACGTTAAATTTAATTGAAACAAATATCTAATGTTCGAATAAATGACCAACGCAGAGTGGTTATCGTGGTTTGCCTGCTCTCTGACTCTTTGTTCAAGTAGCTAGCATGCTAAATCTGAAAACCTATCTTTAGTTCCAAACATGACGAGTGATCCGTTCAATATTCTTGCTTATTCGCAAAGTCCCAAAACAACAAAAAGAACGTCGTTTCAGGTAACGACTACTATTTTTTATTGATGACATCGCATCGAAAAAAATATTGTAGCCTGCCTTTTTGTTTATTTGCAGGATGAATTGGAATCTGCTCTTTCTGTCAGAGCTCGACGAACCACATCACTTTTGTATTCAGAAGATTTGGATGAAGATGGTGACGGTAAGGCTTGACTAGATGGAATTAAGGCGTTAAGATATGTTTTTTATTATCTATAAGAAAGATGGCATCTCCCATCTATTAGTTATATTATTCTCCCATCAGCTGTCAGGCTCTTTAACTTAAAAAAGGCTGTGGGTTAGGACCTCCTGAATTCGGATACAGTGTAGATGTGCTTCTATATATATGTATGTGTATGTATATATATATCTCACCAACACAGTTACCTATTTATATATTTATTCATGTATTTATTTATTAACTTACTATTAAGTACCCATTTGTGTATAATGCCTTTCCTATTCCTGCATCCTCACCCTCTTCCTATTGCAACAAAGAAATTTCCCGATTACGGGATGAATAAAGTTATCCAATCCAATCCAATCCAATTCAATCTTAATTGATGTAAAGTGGTATGATTACAAGTTGTATTGTTTTACAGTGTTTATCAAACTGTCTCTTAACAGTTCTTGACTACTCTTCTATATAATGGAAATAAAAGTGAAATAAATATTATTTTCTGTGTGCCACAGATTTTTTGGACAACCTCCTCAAATCAAGAAAAAACAGGTCTGATGCATTCAAAGCCAGCAAGAAAAGTGCATTCTATGATTTCGACCTTGCTGAAGATGACAACAAAACAGGGACAAAAGAGAGACTTTCCTTCTTGAAATCCCCAAAAAGAACATCTGAACAAGGAGATGCGATTGCAGCCCAGAGTAAACAAGAAATCACCAAAAATGATCAGTTGTCCAGTGAAGATGATGTACAACATAAAAACCATGAAACGAAATTGCCCTCAAAAGCCCACTCAAGTATATCGCTGTCATACCAGTCAGATGATGTTCCCTTGGACTTGCCTTTGCCTTTTCATAGCAGTACATCTCCAGAGCCCATTCGGCTTGAAACAAAAGATGACACCAGGATAGACACACATGAAAAAGAAACCGTCCAGACTTTATCGGATGATGACCTTAAATGTACAACGACGCCTGGTCAGTTTACAAAATGAGACAGAATACTCAACTCTCAAATAGACTTGTGCTTATTAGTTCTGTTACATGTGTTGTTATACAGGTACTGAGAAGGAGACTCCCAAACCCAAACCAAGGCAAAGGACTATTGGACTAAATCTCCCTGTGACAGAGAATATTGAAACATCTCCATCAGTTCTCCTCGCAGCCAATTCGTGGAATATTACTGATGCATCATTTCCTGAGAGGATTTCAGAAGAACACTGCAGTCTCAATGTATGTATTTTTTTTTCCAATTATTGTCTATCCTCAATCTTAATTTTACTATCTGAGCTAAAAACCTCCCTTTTACAAAACATTTTGAAACTTATTGTATGTCGGAGTACACTGAAAACCACATAAAGAATAATATGGTTGAACAACAAGTGTATGTTCCTATCAGATGTTGATTTGTTGAAGCTGAATTCAAATGTATTACCCTAACCCTAACCCTGAATTAGGTCAGCTTTTAAGTTTGTTTTTTTAAATTTATTAACATTTATTGTAGCACAGTAGAAAGTGGGGTTCAGAATGTCCGACTCACAGTTGTAAAAATCCATGTTTTGTTTGATAGTTGACAGATGAGCACAATGCTGAATTGAGTGCTGCAGGTAAGAAATCATGTTTTTATCAATTCTATTCAGTAAAATACTACAACACTAAAACAAGTCATTTTGTTTTCTTTTTCAACATTTTTTTGAAGACGGTATCACTTTAGATGACTCCAAAGAACAACAAAAGCCAGGCTCTGCATCACTGGAAGCACCTGTTTTGAACAGACATGAGACAATTTCTATTGGTGAAGTCACGCAAATTCTAACCAAATCTGATATCAGGTCAGCAATTTCATCCAACATATTATTTTGAGTTTTAATGTTGTGCTTATATCATTTATTTTGGTTTTCTATCATTCAGAGCATCCAGTTCCAAGTCCATGAGACCAAACACTCTGCAATACAAGAAGGTGGAATCAAGGTATCTGGGAACCCTCAAAATTCTAGATTGTAAAATTTCTCAAGATTGTCCACTCCAAGACGCTGATTCCATCAGGGCCTCAGTTTACCAGGTTTGTATGACAATGACGTCTTGTCTTTTTTAAGAAAAGCTACTAACTGTACAGTTAACTTCAAGATGAAAACATCTGAAATCAACTCTATTTTATTGTTCCAAGGAATGGCTCAAAAAGAAAAAGGAAAAATTATCGGAGAGCTCAAACAAAGAGAAGATTCTACAAGACCAAAGCAAAAAGGTGAGCAGCTGAGAAGATATGAACCTCTCAGCAGTGGATCATCTCCACCAGACTATGGTAAAAGAAAATTGCTGAACATGTTTTCATTTAATACACATAGCTGACTTTATTGTCGCCCCAAACCAAACAGATAAAAGAAGAAGAAGAAAAAAGGAACGATGCCGCCGCTTCTTATTTGGCTTGGAAAGAAAAAAAAGGTGAAGTATTCAGAGCAAAAACAAAAGAAGCCAAGTGTAGAATACAGAAAGAGCAAATGGCTTTGGAAGAAATAGAGAAAAAAAAGAAAGAAGCCGAACAGGTACTTTTGCCGCTTTGAAAGGATACAATGGGAAAAAAAATGTCAAAATTATAATGTAATTCTTATGAATGTCATGGCAGACATTTGAACAATGGAAGATTAGTCGTGACAATACCCTCAGAGAAAAATATCGACAGCAAAAAGAAACGGAGAAGAAACTTGCAATGAAGAAACAAGCAGAGGAGGAAGAAAGAAGAAGAGGTTGCAAATCAGCCTTTTCTAACTGGTGAGGTCTACAAAGAAATATCATTGCATGAAGCTTTTTTACAACATCGTGTTTATTTTAATTGCATTTTCAACAATCAATCGTGTGATCATTTTTCAAGGTGTGAAAAAAAGACAGATACCTTCCAAAAAAAAATCTTTACAGAACGCCAGGAGAACAAGAATAAATCAGAGGAATATCAATATATTCAAGAGGAAAAAGATAAAATGGCTTTAGAAATGTATGAGCAGTGGCTGGTATGTGGTTTTTTGTTTCTTACCCTTACAATATCAATATTTGCCATGACTTACTGTATTGCAGAAAGACAAAACAATGATTAAAATTCTGTTTGAAAACAGGAAAAGAAAGAACTTCAACAAAAACGACAGAGGGAAGAAAAGCGATTACAAGTGATACTGAGAAAAAGTCCACCGCCACCTTGGAGTCCTCCTAATAAAACCATTCAGTTTCGAAAATAACATTTGAAATATGATGTAGATTGTCCATATATTTAAACCGGCTTAATTTCATGGAACTCACTTGGAATTAATGTATTCTGGTAAATGGATGATACATTTTGTGGACAATTTTTATGTCAATACAGAATGGAGAGTAAGAGATTACATGTACTGATTACAATAACATTTGTATAAATTATATTTTGCTGTTTGTGACTTGTGTATATTAGTGAATTAGTTGGATTTATAGTTGTTTTTCATATTTCATATATAATTCTTTTAATTTTTTAGCTGCGCAATCTTGTCATGTTTTATTTTTTATTATCATTATTATTATTATCTTATTTTTGGATAGTGTGGCCCTGAACACAATTTAAAGTTTTAAACCTTTACAGGTGGGTTTTTACTGTAAATGAGTGAACATTTACAGGAATTAAATGTTGTGTTCCCACAAACTGAAAAAAAATGCTGGTTTTGTTTGTTTTACTTGGTTTTGTTGTTATTTATAATTTGATATTCTAACTATTTAATAAAAAGATATCTTTCGTTATCCGTTGTCCATTTTTAATGCGCCTTTAATTTGGAAATTATCATACTTTTAAAGTGAAATTCCAAGAACCGGAAGCTTATGTGCGTCACGTTTACGTCAAGTAGAACGACTCATCACTGACAGAGCCGCTTCTCATCTGGAAAAATTGAAGCGGTCCATTTGAGGGAACCTGCTGAAGGTAATTCACGTCTTGGGTCTTATTGAAATTAGTCTACATTCTCCTAGCTTTTTTTTTATTCTATTCATTTAAGTTGTTGAGATCAGTAGCTGTTCTCGTGTCAACGCGATTCCGACACATTTAAAAAAGAAGAAGCTGAAGAACATCTTGAAGTTTGGTTGTCGTGTTGGCAAAGGTGAGAACGCACTTATTTACAGTTTAATATTTACTTGAAGTGTGGTGAATAAGAGAGAACCGGTCCAAGTCAAGTGTTGCTAATCTGTTGGTGTGCACGGGAGGCTTGTAGCTAAGGATTCCAAGGAATCCCTCAATGTAAGTCTGTGTACTTGTGCGTAACTCTGATGAGGTGGAATGAATGAGTCTTTATATCTCTCTCTCTCTCAACCTGGCTATCACGGTTCGAATGGCACTCATGGTGGGACCTAGTCGCATTTAGTTCTGTTTTAATTTCATTTTAATCCAGTTACTGTGGAAAAATCAAACATCTGAATTCCAGTACCTGCTACTTTTCAGATGACTATTTGTTGTTAAAACCAGGAGTTGACATTTAGGAGAAAGCAACCCAATACTTGATCTTTAAGCTGTTTTGTTTTACCTGCATATACAGATGTTTCAAATAAAAAGGATCTGTTGCATCGGTGCCGGCTACGTGGGAGGCCCAACATGCAGCGTGATTGCCCAAATGTGTCCAGAAATCACAGTGACTGTTGTCGATATCAACGAGACACGAATCAATGCCTGGAACTCGGATACGCTTCCTATATATGAGGTATTGTTTCAGGTTTTTCTTTAGATTTTAGTTTAACTCTCTGAGCTCCCCCACTTTTGGACTGTCATGAATAATTGACATGGGGTTAAGGGCAATAAAATGTAGGTTTGTGACTTTGCTTCTAAATAACTAGATTGTTGAGGTATGTTTTATGATCAGCTAGAAAGATAGTTAGCACACGTACGTTTCCTTGGTAGAAGGTGTGCCCTCACACCAAACTTCCTTTATTGCCAAGCCATTAAGTTTCAGCTCGTCTTGGTAACTGGGTGTAGTCAGAAAAGTTGAGCTGGACTGAATTTTAGAGTGTGGGTGGGGGGCATTGGTTGAGCAATAGTAAACATGCAACCATTGGTGACCAGAGTATTTCAACACCAAGGGGATAAACACTTCCAGATGTGTCATTACAATTACATCATTGTGACGTGGGTAGCCTTGGGAAGCGCCTTTAACCAAAACTCTTGTTTCTCTCCACATAGCCTGACCTGAAAGAGGTAGTTGAATCATGCAGAGGGAGGAACTTATTTTTCTCCACAGACATTGACTCAGCCATCAGGGACGCTGACCTTGTTTTTATCTCTGTGAGTTTTTCCAGTCACACCCACGTGAACATGCACAATTCCTTAAACTCCCCACTTGGATTCCGAACTGAAAAGAATGCCAATTTAGGTAAACACCCCCACCAAGACCTACGGCATGGGAAAGGGCCGTGCCGCCGACCTCAAGTACATTGAATCGTGTGCTCGGAGAATTGTGGAAGTGTCTGATGGTTACAAGATAGTCACCGAGAAAAGCACTGTGCCGGTGCGAGCCGCTGAGAGCATTCGCCGGATCTTCGACGCCAACACCAAGCCTAACCTCAACCTACAGGTGCCTTATATTGGTTTCTTTATTCAAAGTGGCTTTAACGTCTTAAAAAACATGCTCTTACGATAACTTTTTACCTCAGGTGTTGTCCAATCCCGAGTTTCTTGCCGAGGGAACAGCGGTAAAGAATTTGAAGGAGCCTGACCGCGTCTTGATTGGTGGAGATGTGACGCCAGAAGGTCAAAGGGCAATACAGGCGTTATGTGCCGTATACGAACACTGGGTTCCCAAGGCTAGAATTATCACCACTAACACATGGTCATCTGAGCTGTCCAAACTGGTGCGTGTAGGGATAATTCCACTTGAAGAACTAGAGAATATTTGCTTTTTGGCTTAACCATATGAAAATGTGCTTTACAAACAGGCAGCAAATGCATTCCTGGCACAACGCATCAGCAGCATCAATAGTATCAGCGCACTGTGCGAGGCTACCGGGGCTGACGTGGGGGAGGTCGCCAAGGCTGTTGGCATGGACCAAAGAATAGGAAGCAGCTTCCTCCAAGCCAGCGTGGGTAAGAAGCGACGCCTGAACAATTTATGTGGAATCTTACAATTCAAATGTATGGCTGAAGACCATGTTGTCATTATGCACCATTTAATGCAACAATTGCTTCAGCATAGACAATTTCTTACGATGATGTTTCAGCTTTATTGAACGGGTTGAACCAGTTATTTGACATGAATGACGGCAAATCTGGCTGATGATCGGAAGACATTTTTTTCTGTTCTCACATAGCACGTTCAACTGATTGGTTTGTTGGAGGAAAACTGGAAATTATTTTGTACCAAGCACATAAGTGTTACCCTTGGTTAAAAAAAAAGCGACAGCAGTAATGTCTTTCAGAGAACAAAACCAGCCTAAGCAGGTTAAGAAAACTAAGAACCGTATTTTCCGGACTATAAATCAAACTTTTTATCCTAATTTGGCTGGGCCTGCGATTTGTCTTTTTATTTTTTTACACTAATCTTGTTTTGCTGTGTTTTTAGGCTGTAGTTATCCAAATAGCTGTTAATATCTTATATTAACAGCTACTCATTTTGACTGTTGTTTGCTATTTTCCTATTACTTAAACATATAAAATTGTATAACTGTGCAAATAGATTTTTTTTCTTTCATTGTGCATTCTTTAGCTTTAACTTCTAGTCCGAAAAATTTGGTATACTATTTTATTCAGTTGTTAAAAAAATTGTCACATCTAATCTAAGCTAAATTTTACTCAACTCAAATCTTAATAAAATGATTCTTATCGCGTATTTGCATGAGGCAAATTTCTCCATATTGTGCTTCTATAGTCCTGTAAGAACAACAGTGTGTAGTGGAAAGTAACAGGTTAAAGGTAAGACAATAAAATGACGTGAACTCAAAATGTCTAATGTTTACCTCAGTGTCATGATATAAGGTTGAGCCAGTTTCCTGCTAATAACCACATGGACAAGGGGGCAAAGTGAAAATTCATGTATGATTAATTCCTTCCTTCTTTAAAACTCTCTTCCAGGTTTCGGTGGAAGCTGTTTCCAGAAGGATGTGCTCAATCTGGTATATTTGTGTGAAGCCTTAAACCTGCCTGAGGTGGCATCCTATTGGCAGCAGGTGAGGATAGCCAAGATACTAATTGTGTACTTTTCATATTTCCTGGAGGTCATTTGTTTGTCTTTTCCGCTTTTCAGGTGATAGATATGAATGAGTACCAAAGACGTCGGTTTGCCTGTAGAATTATTGACTGCCTCTTCAACACCGTGACGGGCAAAAAAATTGCACTCCTGGGATTCTCTTTCAAAAAAGACACTGGTGACACAAGGTCTGTCTTCATTGAATTATTAGTACTACATATGTCAATCATGACGTGGGTGTGATACAAGGTCAGGGCTATTACCCTACTTTAAATTCTTTTATGTTGTTTGTATCTCCAGAGAGTCTTCCAGTATTTACATCTCCAAATATCTGATGGATGAAGGGGCTAAACTATTCATCTATGACCCAAAAGTTCTTAAACAGCAAATTATTCTGGATCTTTCTCAGCCCCATATCTCTGAGGACAACCCTGAAAGAGGTGAATTTGAGACATTTTGTTGACCATATTGTCCTGCACATTAGATTATCTCTTCCAATTGTTAGTTTCAAATGAAATGTATTATTATTAGAATTGTGTTGACTGATCAGTAAGCAGGAAAAGTAACTTTAATGTGTTATCTCAGTTTCAGAGCTGGTGACGGTGACTACAGACCCTTACGAGGCTTGCAAGAGTGCACACGCATTAGTTATCTGTACTGAGTGGGACATGTTTAAGGTCATCAGTCATATTTAAAATTTTCAAACTTCCTCTAATTTAAGAGAAAATATATTAAACACTTGTTTAATGTCTCCATAGGAACTTGATTATGAACGGATTTACAAAAAGATGCTCAAGCCAGCCTTTATATTTGATGGTCGCAGAGTACTGGACCACCTCCACACACACCTCCAGACCATCGGTTTTCAGGTGAGAAACACGCCGGACACGTCATGCTTAAACATAATGGAAATCCTATTTGAATAAACCCTACTGATAAAATGTTTGGAATGTTCAGCTTTCTTGTGAAGTTGCAAAATAGAACTAAAAATATGTCCTAATTCTGGATGACTATAACTTCGTCTTAATCTTATTAACGTCTATTTTGTTCTTGTCAGATTGAAACTATCGGTAAGAAAGTGGCAGAAGCACGAATTCCTTACACTCCTGCTACTGTATGTCCTCCCATCAATGCCAATGAGCCTCCTGTCAAGAAAGCCGATGTTTAAACCTGCCACCCAATACATTCCTCCTTCAACCTTTTGACATATTATTGGCTGTCCAATATCAGCCAACAAGTTACTTTTGCAAATTCTGCCTTAAAATCTATAGCGAGTCATACAAGCCATGAGATAAGGCTCTGCTGTAGTGGGTTGACAAGTTCAATCTAGTCGCCAATTTTGATTCATGATTATGTTAAACTTTTCTACACACAATGTAAATTCACTACTACGTTAATCAAGCAATTTTAGGTGGACAGTTCACTTTTTTTACAGTCTCATTCCAACTGTTTTTTTTTGGTACAATTTTATATATATTTTTTAAAAATCATAATGCTGTACGTGTCCATTGTATATAAAGGGCAAATGCAATAAAACCAAAAACTTGTATGTATGATACTTGTTATACTGATTTACTTCTCTCTTTCAAGTCTTTATTAAAAAGATAAGGGATCAGTATATCTAGACTACTCAAACTTGCCACTGTACACTTGAATGGCAAGTTTGGTCACCGATATACCGATTTTCATGACATAATAGGATTTAAAAGGTATTATAAAAGTACTTAAGACTTTTGTACAATTAATACCAGAAATTCAGTGCAACATTAGGTTTCTTTAAATAATGCGTATTCCAAAACAACTTAATAAAACAACCCTGGCAAGCATGAAATATCAAGACTTTTTAAATAAAATTAGAAGTAGGGATACATCAAATAGTCTATGACATACTTTTGTGAATAAAAGAAAATGGATGAATCAGAACCCGTCTGGAATTTGTTTTGTACTGGTTGCCGATTCTGGATTCTACCGATCTAATTATATAAAACAAGTTTGACAAGATTTTAGATCTCAGGGGGAAAACTCCTCTTCCTTATTTCACTTCATTGTAGTTTTCATTGATTCAAATGTGCCAACATAAAACTTAAGAAGCAGCAAAGAAGCAAGAACACAAAATAATCCTTGCAAATCATTTTTAAAAAATCATATAATGGTAATATTTCAGTGTTTTAGGCCTTGTTTTCATTCTCAGTTTGGAGTGAGAGGTTTCATTTCAGTCCATCCTTAATTAGAGCTCCCAGTGCTTCAAAGAATCCAGCTTTATTTTCTGTGGGTGGACAATTGGCCTTTGGGTAGTTATCCAAGGTAGCTGCTGGCCTTCACCTTTAATTATCTGTTAAAAATCATCCATCATGGATGTTCCGTTATACCTGCACCCCCCTTTTCTTTAAAGTTCACTCTGGTGTGCATACTTTTCTTATAATGTGTTTGTGGTGTGTTATGCTACAGCTCGAAGCGGTGGATTGTGCCACTCGATATATTTGTGTTTACTACAGAGTGTAGCAAAGGTTTGTTGCTTGCTATTCATTCCACTATGACAGCTTCTGCTTTTTTCTTCTTAAGCAAATTCTTCAAGAAGAACTCTCCTGTCAAGGGTGGAGACAAGTGATTAACTTCATCAGCAGTAATTGGGATTTTTCATTTCATTAAATATTTTTTTAGTGCATTCATACAGGACAGGGATCTCAAAATTGCAGCCCTCATTTTGTGGGCCCCATACCTGCACCTGTATTTGGTGATGGGCAATAAATAAATACAAATATTTATATAAATTATAGAAATTAAATGAATTATTTATTTTTAGGGCAAAATCAGTTATTAAAATAGTAAGAAATTTAAAAATTAAAATTTAAAAAAATCTGATATTTTTTTTGAATTCTAAAATAAAATAAAATACTAATAAAACAAATAAAATCAGAATTGAGCCTTCTTGCATTCCACAGCCTCACTACTCACCTGCTTTGTAGGAAGACCGAACCAGCGGCCCACTGGCAGTGTACACAAAGCCCATGTCATTCCCAACTTTCTCCCAATATGCAAACTTTTCCGGGGTTACATATTCATCCACCTAAGCCCAAAAACAAATGAGTTAATTTAAGGACCAAAATTATTTAAAATTGCTCTGTACCGCACATACCTTTAAGTGTCGTTTAGTGGGTTGCATGTACTGTCCCAGTGTCAGGCAATCCACTTCAGCTTTGCGCAGCTCTGGAGAATAAAAACCATGCTAAGACATCAAATCCTGTCATATCATACAAAACATTGCACATTTTCAGTGCATTTACCATTCAGTGTATTTTGTATTTGTTGGTCAGTCTCTCCCAATCCCAGCATGATAGATGTCTTGGTAAGTAAAGTAGGATTGGTCTTTTTTGCGTGTTTCAGAACACTCAGAGATTGGTCAAAGTTGGCTCTGGGGTCTCGGACATGCCTGGAATTGAGAAGGGGGTGTTTTAAAATCATCTTAAGCAAGCATTTTGACGTTATGTGGTCAGTTGGTCAGTTGTTTTCCCTGGTTATACTGGCAGAATCAGTAGGTCTCTGTATTATTTACCTCTGAAGCTCACGGACCGTCTCCACGTTGTGTGCATAGACATCCAGACCTGAAAGGGCGATCTTCTCGACTGCTGCGAGGTCGCCCCGGAAATCAGGTGTCAGACATTCAACCAGGATCTGAGGGTTTCTAAATAAAAGGTAACAGCATAGATGCTTTCTAACAATTGTCTCGTTTGGAACCGACCTGTTCAGAACGAATCATTTGGATTCATTTTCAGAGTTTTGGCACTTTTTTTGAAAGGAAAATGATTGTATTTTATATGAGGCAACATTGGCACAGCAAAAAAGGACATCTTTATACTACCTTGCATAGCAAAGAAACCTCAGTTAAGAAACAGAAGATTAGCCCGCAGCTAATTAAGCTGACTTTACCCGATAACAAAACCAGTTCTTCTTTAGCATGTTCTTCATTTTACTATTGTTACTTTAAAGGAACATACATTTTTGAAAATGCCCTTCAAAAATGCCACTTATACTCCAGGGTGCCTTTTTTCTATTTTTTTTTTTTGTATATTCTTGATCTTTACCTTTCCTTCAGGTGAGAAACTGTCTTGGCGAAATGCTCCGCCCCTCCATCGGCAATATCTGTCAATAACATGAGACTGCTGTGAGATATGGTAACCCCCAAATGCTACAATCTCCCTGGTGACATTTCCTTGCCCTTTCCCATCGTACCATCTCTGTCCACAGAGGTGAGCACCACATAGTCCAGGCCCCATGCCACAATAGCTTTTGCAGTGTTGTAGGGCTCTTGGGGGTCCAGAGGCGGTGGGAGACGAGCAGTCTTGACAGAACAAAAGCGGCATCCACGGGTGCACGTGTCCCCCATAAGCTAGCCATGTGGAGATATACATCAAAACAACATTAGAAACCACAATGCACGTCCTGTTGCTTCACGCCAACGGCTAGAAATTCTTTTCATCCATTGTGTGCTGTCTAAATTGCATATTACGGACTGACCATGATGGTGGCTGTGGCTGTAGAATATTCTCCTCCTCCCCAACATTCACCAACGTTAGGACATCTGGCTTCTTCACATACCTGATGGAAAACACCAAACTTATACAAATTCTTGACAACTTCGTGTAGTGGGTCCATTTTTTTTTCTTCCTGCGCATTGATGCCAATTTCCTTTTTTTATATACTTTGTGTAGCTCACAGTGTGAAGGTTGAGGTCCCTCAGAGAGTTCTTCAGTCTGTTGTAGTTTTTCCCAATAGGAATTTCCGTCTTGAGCCAAGGAGGCAACCGAAGCCTACAAAAAAAGGGATTTTGCTTTGGTATAATTGTATTTATTTATTTTCTCGTCGATAAGCATTAATAGGCCTTAATAACAGGGGGTGGCGAACAATTTAGACACAAAGAGCCACAATGACAAAACAGACAGACACAGGCACACACACAATTGAAACCATATTATTCACCACATTATATATCATTTAATATTTATTTTTAATGGGTCCTGCTGAAATGTGAGTGTTTTAAGAGGAAATCAAAATAAAAGAAAGACAAAACAAGGAAAATAGCAACCCAAACTATACAAAATATAAGAAGCAAAGAGCCGCATGCGGCTCAAGAGCCACGTGTTTGCCATCCCTGGATGAAAATATGCTTTGATGCATTCTTTATTATTTGAAACACACCTCTCGCCCTTCTGTCTCTTCAAGTCGCCTCTATACTCTGTCCAGTTGCTTTTTTCGGACAGGTCTCCAGAAATGAAGTCTTGTAGTGTGGGACCGTCATTATCGATCAGCGACTTTTCGTTCCTTTCAGTCGTTTTGGGAGAAGACTTCGTCGCAGATGAAATACCACTTGTGTAGACCTGTTGATGACAGGAATGACAGCTCATCATTTCACGCGATTTGCGATTTCAAATATATCCGCCACTAACGGGTTACTTATTAATAAACTCGGCCCCTGTTACGAAAGTCATAAGTGAAATGGCATATGTACACTAACTAAATGGAACGATCCCTGTCACAAGTGATGTTTTGAAAGGCGAATTCATTAAGCAGATTGATCGAATGAAATACTGACTGGCGAAATATTGGGCGCTCCCAACCAGATGCGGTTTGTGGAGAAACGGACAGCTACGCAGCAGCTTTGCTTCAATAACGCCATGACATTAGCCAACAATTTTTCAGAAGAGCGAACAACACAGATCAAGGAGCGACTGTTTATGTCTGGTGTTGCGTTTAAGTCACAGCGCCGGAGTGGGAATAGGGAAACTTTGAAGACTACTCGTCGAGTTCATAGACGGCACATCATGTATATGTAGAGCGGATGCAAAAGTTCTGCAGGGAATCAAATCATGACTGCCTTTATCATTTGCCAGCCATGTTGCATCAGTTAAATTCGCTAATCATAACATTATACTTAATTGCGTTGCTTTAGACTAGCTACAAATTCATTTTTCAAAGCAATAGTTTTTGTCATAACTGTCATAGATTTTTTGCATTTTTTAAAATGAAAATTCAACCTTAGTCAGTCACTTTAATATTATTTCAATCCAAACTGACTTCCCGAAGTCAATTTTATTAAGGTAACAGAAATTACTCATGTTGAGTTCGATTCAACAGTACATCACAATGCAACACCATCAACTCGTATCTTTTTTTCCCAAAATATATGAAAGAAGTACAAAAAAGGGCGTTTTTGTATTTTAAATCAGCAATTTTAAACGTTTTGTTAGGACGTTGCTTTTAAATCATTTGATTAGTAATGTCTGCCGACGTCAGTTCCGTACGCAACACAATGCGGTGACGTTTTTCCTCCGTCCTTTCCTGCTAACAGCGAGGTGAGGCTGGTTGAAAATGTTAATGGTGTGACTTAATCTAAATTCATCTGGGTTAATTTCTCAATAACTATCATTCTGACTCAACGTGTCAATACATTCATAAATGTGACTATGTTTAAAAATCATTATTTTGGGTCAACTCCACGCCTCAAGTGAAATTTATTGGGTGATAGACGTGAATGGGCTTGGATCTTTAGGCCCAATATGCCGTACGCTGTAGCAATTTGACCCGCTGTCGTTTTAAACATTGATGCAAGCGATACGTAACACATGAATTGATCATACAAAATAAAAATTAAATTGTATTGGAGATACTAAGTAGCCATTCTATCTGCTTGTCTGTGGCGTTAGCATTAAAGCTAGCTTAATTGATGTGTGACTTGCTGTTATTGTTTTTCGTTGCCAACTAGCCCAAAACCCTTTGGCGTGTTAAATGTTTTAGTTAGTTTATGCAGTCTGTAACAGAGTTTAAAACTTAAAAAAAACTCCCACATGGATTAATGTAGATCACTTTTGTATCTGAAATGACAGAATGAAGACCATTCTCAGCAGCCAATCGGTGGCCATCCCCGATAAAGGTAAGCAAACTGTTGTTGTTCTTGTTGATGTATTGTGCTAACTTTTTTTGGGGTGCTTTTGTTAGTCGAGATCAAGCTGAAGGGGCGGACAGTGTCTGTCAAGGGTCCCCGTGGCAAACTCGTTCGGGAGTTCAATCACATCAACGTGGAGCTCCGTCTTCTGGGCAAGAAAAATAGGAAGGTATGGAAGACCAAGACATTATTTTTCAAAGTCTGCAATTTCAGCACGTGTTCATATTCATTTTTTTAAAGTGGTTCTATCATCATTTAACGCTCTGAGTAATCAGCATATCAGTTCTTTCAATTCAATCATCTTGACTTTTCTTAATACCCTGCTTGTTTCAGCTGCGTGTCGATAAATGGTGGGGTAACCGAAAGGAGCTGGCAACAGTCCGCACCATTTGCAGCCATGTCCAAAACATGATCAAGGGAGTCACTTTGGTAAGATAATTTTATAGGTTCTTCTTCCAAGTAATGCTGATAACTGCCCATTGGTGCCGTGATTGAGCTTTTTCCCTCTCTTGTTTCGCTTTAGGGCTTCCGTTATAAAATGCGATCTGTTTATGCCCATTTCCCCATCAACGTGGTCATGCAAGAGAATGGCGCTCTGGTGGAGATCAGGAATTTCTTGGGCGAGAAGTACATTCGTCGTGTCAGAATGAGGGCAGGTGAGAACCATTCGACACACTAACAACATTGTGCCCGCTTCCTTTCGTATTGTTTATCTGATTTGCTCATTACCAATGATGATAAGAAACCCAAATTTCCCTTTTTATTTTGAACAAAACTGATGGAGTTCTTTGCAATAAAGCTGTTCTAAGCCAAGCGGTATAACAGCAGCGTGGACCTATGTTTTGCAGGTGTGATGTGCACCGTCTCGGCAGCCCAGAAAGACGAGCTGATCCTGGAGGGTAACGATATTGAGCTGGTGTCAAATTCCGGTATGTAACAATACTTATTCTGTTGGGCAACACTGGTAGATTTCTATGCGAGGTTTCATCAATCAGGCTGCGGCGTGTTTAGTGTTGATTTTTGACAGGTCGCTGTTTCAGTGAAGTAGAAAAAAAATGTATATTTTTTATACTGTTCTCATGTAATCCTGCAAATGCATGGTGATCTGTTTCAAAAATATTTTACACTTTTAATCTCAAGTGTCTCTGACATCAGTTTTTGGAATATTTGATAGATATAGACCTGCTTGGGGGATCATCTCAGTATTTAGCTTCATATACTAAGTTGCTCAGACCAGTATTTTCTTCATCAGTTTCATTGGTGCTCCCTTGCTATTTTAATCAAAACTTTCTTTTTATTTTAGCTGCTCTTATCCAGCAAGCCACCACAGTAAAAAATAAGGATATCAGAAAGTTCTTAGATGGCATTTATGTGTCTGAGAAGGGAACAGTTGTGGACGGGGATAAGTAAATCTCTACACAAGACATCAAAGCCTTCTTTAAGGCATCTGCCACCATATTGTTATGACCAATAAAGTTGGAATATTGTTTCATCACCATTGTTTTTGTGTGGTTATCTCTATTTAAACTTCTGAAAAACATCAATTATTCAAGTTTGTTTGTCATCAAATCCAATGTGATCTTAGACGGTTGTCTTTTTTTAATTATTGTAATAATGTGCTTGACATTTAAACAGACAATATCCTCTGTTGTCAGTTCAATCTCCAGTGTTATTCATGTTCTATGAAGATGGTGTAGCCAGGCATTATCTACATTTTTTGAAACCCCCTAACGAGGCCTTCCACACACAAATTGTAGTGTAAGGATAAACTTAAAAAAAAGAAATGGACAGTCATTAGAAAAGGATGCTTGGAAGTCTTCATTGTTAAGTAAATTGCTAACATGGTCACATTTGACTGACTTTCACAAAAAACAACTTAAGTGTAATGTTAGTTAAAAAAAAAAAAAATATATATATATATATATATATATATATATATATATATATATATATATATATATATATATATATACAAATATATATATACACAAATATATATATATACACAAATATATGAAGTTTTTATGTGTATATATATATATATAAACTTGATGTAAAATCAAATGAAAACAAAACATTTCTCTTCACAGCAGCTTTTACAAAGGAAGGTTCTCCTTCTATTTGTCCAGACTGCCTTGATCCTATATTCTTTTGAAATTGAAAAATATTTTCTTTTGTCATTGAAACATAATTTGGATGACAACAAAAATATGGTTGGCTTTACATACCTTTTCTAAAGAGGTCTTGCACACACAAATGGAAGCATAGTGCTACAAGTCATGTCATCCCAGCATTTGTTTACTGTAAACAAACAGTCGGGTAAATAATGTTTGTTATTTCATGGTCTGCTATGATTAAATCTAATAGCCTCAGCTTGATATGCAGACAATAATGCATCTGAATGTTAGATTTGACTTCCAACTCTTTGATATGTTACATTAATAATAATAATGATAATAATAATAATAAGCAAAGCAATAAAGCAAGATTTAACCAGTGATGTTTTGTCCATATCTAAGTGGTCAATTGTGAATGTGTAATTTACCACCAGTATTCATCTGTAGACAGCACTGTGAGAGATCATTATCTGGTTGTAGAATACACCAGAATCTAAACATCAGTGGGGTACCATCAATCCAGAACCAGGCTCCTGTCTGGAATAAGTGATAACCATAATGTTTGAGCATAAAAATAAAATAGTTGATTAACAATGAATTTACCCTTTGGCAATCTGTTCCTCCAAGCCACGTTGGTGTCTGAGTCAACGTCTGAATAAAGGCGTATTCTTCTTCATTGTGTACTGAGGCAAGGTTGCCTCCAAAGACTTGGCAACGGGCCTAGAGTTGGAAGATCCAGAGGAACATCAAATATGTGCAGGTCAGTCAGCGATCTGACAAACCACATACACAAAAAAAATAATGACCTGAGCCTCGACCCAGGTCTTGAGCGTTCCATCATAGTAGAAACACTGCTTGTTATATTTTGTCCAGGCCGGTGGACAGTCTGCTGCAAATCTATGAAAAGGGTTGACTAGTGGACAGATTGGATATTTTGAGTGGTCACAGGCCTACCTCATTGATACCATTGGATGGAGCCATCTTATGCACACAGGTACTTACCTTGACCTGTAGTCGGAGTCACAACAGCAAAAAAAAGTAAAGATACACACAGCATTTTGGTGATGAATTCAGATGTTTGAAGACAGAAAGAAAATCTGTTTAAAAGTGTAATATAAAAGATTCGATCAATCTTAAACATCTCAACGTGAAGAGACACAAAATTGTCAATATAAAGCTGCAAATGCGGACTTGGTTTTGTTCTGGTGTCCCGTGTCCAACATAAGATTTGTGAACAACACCACCTCTCATTTAGTTAACCTTCAACAGCTAGACATTCATTAATTCTTGGGTGCGTCACATCATTAGCGCATTGGTTCTCACACCTTTTGTTAAGACGACCACTTCAAAAGGTATGAGAGTAATGGTATAACTTTTTAGGGGGATGAATAGGGTCAATATCATAAGGAATTAATTCATCCAGTAACGGTTGTTTTATTTACTGCAAAACAGAAAATTAACAACAAATAAAAAAAATCACTTTATCGACATTTACTGGTGAAAACGATTATAGCAAATATTGTGCGCACATAAACCATACCCTTGATTCAGTCACCATTTTTTTAGTTACAAATATGGCTTATATGCGAGAAAAACGGGTAACCCAAAAAATAATATTCGCACATGGACCTACACAAACACGGGGTTTAAACACACAGACAGTGATTGATGACAATAACAAACACCTGGGTCACACAAGGGAAGGACAGCCAAGAGAGACAAAGCAGGTGAAACACACAATCTCGCTAAAAGGACACACAACGTCAACAAACACACCCATCCACCAAAACCCCAGCAAATCATAACAGCTTTTTTTCCAATAAAGAGTGGTAGGTGATTTAATTTAAAAAGAAATGGCAGTGGTTATTGATAGATATGCGATATGCTTGACAACCGTCTTACTCTAAGAGCTTTGTGACAACAATTCAACTCTTTCAGAGACAGTGGTCCCTAAAGTAGACAGCTTTAGAAAATCGTTTAACCCTTTATAGGGCAAGTGACTTTAATGTAATCTAGTAACTGGATTTTTTTAAATAAAGAAATACACATTTCTTTTTAATCTGGGCTGAATCAAGAATTTGGGAACAGGGGTTGAATATATATACATATTTTTAATCATTTAGCACTTGTCTATCTCTAACCATCAACATATTTCCCTTGCACTTTGCATGTCTACAGTGCAAAAAATATAAATCTATTCCTAACAAACCCCTTAAAGCACCTCTATACACAATTTGCATGTGTTGTGTCATTTTCTGTCTGGAACTTGTACTAAGGACAAATGGATTGAAAACAGACTCAGACAGAGATGCACTTTAGTTTTTATAGATATTTTTTAATCATGCTCAACAAAAACATTTGTATCAGCTCCATCCCGTCACTTCACCTAGGCACCGTCATTTGTGTTTTCTTCAGATGATGTTGTCCACTCGAAGCAGCAAAAAAGGCCAGCAGGCAGGCTCTATATGCTACTAGACCCCTAAATATGTCTTGTACAAACGTATGGAAGGGTATGGCTACAGGGCACGTCATCCCAGCATTTGTTCACTGTGGGCACAAAACAAAGAATCAAAATTTAGGATTCAGTTTTCTTAAATCAGATGTACTCAGGAAAAATGTATAAGACTATCTCAATGAAATGAAGTCGCTCATCAAAACTCAGACCATCAATGAGCCTTACCACCAGTATTAATCTGTAGACAGCACTCTGCCAGCTGATTGTCTGGTTTGAGTGGACACCAGTAGGTATGCAACATTTGCGTACCATCCATCCAGAACCAGGCTCCAGCCTGTAAAACCAATGATCGACTTGTTCATGTGTCTTACGTCCAACATCAACTGTACATATTCCATACAACTAGTATCCTACGATGTCTTACAGTTTGGCAATCGGTGCCTCCAACCCAGGCAGCTGCATTTTTAGCCAGGGTTTTAACGTAGGTGTTTTCCTCATCGCTGCGTATAGATGCAAGATTCCCTCCAAGCGCCTGGCAAGCTGCCTGTAGCGGGTACAAGCAGAGAAATGTCTCCAAAACATCCAAAGCATCCCTTTCCAATGAGTTGACAAGCCATTAAAAAAACATCATTGACCTCAGCCTGCACCCAGCTCTTGGCGTTATTATCAAAGAAGTAACAACGGTCTTTTAATGTGCTCCAGCCAGGTGGACAGCTTGCTGCGTCCAATACGTGAGTCACGTTATGATCTAGAGAAGCCGAGAAGAGTGGATGAGCGTGGAACAGATCCTGTCGATTCACTGATCACAGACGCATGGATACTCACGATCAGCAGTAGCCAGTGCCACAATGGCACACAAAACTAAAGACACAGCCAGCATTTTGGTGAAGAATTCAAATGAAGACTGAGATACGTATACCCTCTGAAATAGAACGGTTAAAAAAAGGCCGTTGTTTGTTACTAGTCTGCGTTAGGAATATGAGATCATAAGATGTAAGCGCAAACCAGCAGCTGAGTGCTTCTTCTTGCTTCGTTGTCCCGTGTACAATTTGTGGCCAGGACCTTCTCTTATATACTGTCAGTTGACCTTGTAATGTTTTCCTAATTCGACTCAATACATATCAAAGGGCACTGTTGCGTCATATTATTGAATCACCACAGGTTAGACCTGTCATAAATGATAAATATAGATTTTAGACACAAATTTCAAGTTATTGATCAGATATATACTAAAAGTGGGTACAAATATTGAAACCTGGCAGTAGTTGAAGAACAAGTAAAGTATTTAGCAGTTGCTCTGTCCACTTATTTGTTTTTTTGTGTTTTACAGCCCCTCTATCTTTTTTTGAATTACATTTTAATGTTTCTTAATACATTCCTTTTTACTTTACTTTGTACTTTCTACTACTCTCTAGTGATGAGTATGTTAATACTTCAATCCTTTTTTTCTGTTTATGTTTCACATGTACTGTTAACGGATGCACTTTTTTATATGTATCGTATCTTGTGCTGACCCGGCCCATCTGTCAAATTTTTAAAGTCAATGTGGCCCCTGGGCCGAAAAGTTTGCCTACCCCTAGTCTAGTGCAAGGGTGTCTAACTCAATCTGATCTCATGTGGGCCATACCAGTTTATCTTTGGCCCAAAATGTTAGTAACTTACCATAGATGGACTCACCATGGATAGTAATGCATTTTGACGAGGAGGGGTGAATGAACGAACAATGATTAGCACCACCAAGTCAAAATGAATAGGAAGTCTAGTGCCGTCAATGGCACTGAAAGATGCCAATCTACATCTAGTTTAAGTGAATTGGATGTCTATCACTGTCAATGGTGGGTAGTGTGTTAATTTTCACTTTGTTGTAATTTATGGGTAGATACAGGTCAATGTACATTTTGGATCATTTTCTATAGATTTACTTTCTGAGGAGTTTGGGGGTATTTCCAGTTTGCGTCCTGTTGGTTTTAGGCCATTTTAAGTTACATTTTTAACACGCTGGCCTCCAGTCACGACGCCGTCTTTAATGCAAGGGACGGAAGAATGAATGTTACAGCGGATAGGAAATTGAGCAAAGTGACATACTGCGCGCATTCGATCACTCACTGAATTTAAGTTTTGCAGTGTTCATGTTGAAAAGAAATGAAAAGATGTTGTTCTGTATTTGCAATGTTAATGAGCTACGTGGGGCCTGTCAGGCAAAACAACACAGCGGATCTGATCCAACCCTATACAAACAATTTCGTCCAAGTACTATAAACAGCATAAATATAGAATTATACATGAAATGTCAGGTTCAAGAGAAACTAACACGTCCAAGTCCTAAGAGATAATAAAAAAATAAAAGTCCAACAATCTGGACTAAGGATCAGTCAACAGGAGGCTAACTGGAAAGACGGTTCAAATGGCAAAATGCAATATTTGCTGACAGGAAACATGGGTCAACAACCTTTTTGGAAACATTTACTGGAATATCTCTGGTGACTTTGATTTCTCTCTCTCTTAAACTTCTACTTAATACAAATCAAAGTCACCAGAGATATTCCAGTACATAAATGTTTCCAAAAAGGTTGTTGCTCCTGTCAGCTAATATTGTAAATTGCCATTTGAACCGTCTTTCCAGTTGGCCTCCTGTTGACTGATCCTTAGTCCAGATTGTTGGACTTTTTTTTTTTAATTATCTCTTAGGACTTGGACGTGTTAGTTTCTCTTGAACCTGACATTTCATGAATAATTCTATATTTATGCTGTTTATAGTAATTAGACGAAATTGTTTGTATAGGGTTGGATCAGATCCGTTGTGTTGTTTTGCCTGACAGGCCCCACGTAGCTCATTAACATTGCAAATACAGAACAACATCTTTTCATTTCTTTTCAACATGAACACTGCAAAACTTAAATTCAGTGAGTGATCGAATGCGCGCAGTATGTCACTTTGCTCAATTTCCTATCCGCTGTAACATTCATTCTTCCGTCCCTTGCATTAAAGACGGCGTCGTGACTGGAGGCCAGCGTGTTAAAAATGTAACTTAAAATGGCCTAAAACCAACAGGACGCAAACTGGAAATACCCCCAAACTCCTCAGAAAGTAAATCTATAGAAAATGATCCAAAATGTACATTGACCTGTATCTACCCATAAATTACAACAAAGTGAAAATTAACACACTACCCACCATTGACAGTGATAGACATCCAATTCACTTAAACTAGATGTAGATTGGCATCTTTCAGTGCCATTGACGGCACTAGACTTCCTATTCATTTTGACTTGGTGGTGCTAATCATTGTTCGTTCATTCACCCCTCCTCGTCAAAATGCATTACTATCCATGGTGAGTCCATCTATGGTAAGTTACTAACATTTTGGGCCAAAGATAAACTGGTATGGCCCACATGAGATCAGATTGAGTTAGACACCCTTGCACTAGACTAGGGGTAGGCAAACTTTTCGGCCCAGGGGCCACATTGACTTTAAAAATTTGACAGATGGGCCGGGTCAGCACAAGATACGATACATATAAAAAAGTGCATCCGTTAACAGTACATGTGAAACATAAACAGAAAAAAAGGATTGAAGTATTAACATACTCATCACTAGAGAGTAGTAGAAAGTACAAAGTAAAGTAAAAAGGAATGTATTAAGAAACATTAAAATGTAATTCAAAAAAAGATAGAGGGGCTGTAAAACACAAAAAAACAAATAAGTGGACAGAGCAACTGCTAAATACTTTACTTGTTCTTCAACTACTGCCAGGTTTCAATATTTGTACCCACTTTTAGTATATATCTGATCAATAACTTGAAATTTGTGTCTAAAATCTATATTTATCATTTATGACAGGTCTAACCTGTGGTGATTCAATAATATGACGCAACAGTGCCCTTTGATATGTATTGAGTCGAATTAGGAAAACATTACAAGGTCAACTGACAGTATATAAGAGAAGGTCCTGGCCACAAATTGTACACGGGACAACGAAGCAAGAAGAAACACTCAGCTGCAGGTTTGCGCTTACATCTTATGATCTCATATCCCTAACGCAGACTAGTAACAAACAACGGCCTTTTTTTTAACCGTTCTATTTCAGAGGGTATACGTATCTCAGTCTTCATTTGAATTCTTCACCAAAATGCTGGCTGTGTCTTTAGTTTTGTGTGCCATTGTGGCACTGGCTACTGCTGATCGTGAGTATCCATGCGTCTGTGATCAGTGAATCGACAGGATCTGTTCCACGCTCATCCACTCTTCTCGGCTTCTCTAGATCATAACGTGACTCACGTATTGGACGCAGCAAGCTGTCCACCTGGCTGGAGCACATTAAAAGACCGTTGTTACTTCTTTGATAATAATGCCAAGAGCTGGGTGCAGGCTGAGGTCAATGATGTTTTTTTAATGGCTTGTCAACTCATTGGAAGGGGATGCTTTGGATGTTTTGGAGACATTTCTCTGCTTGTACCCGCTACAGGCAGCTTGCCAGGCGCTTGGAGGGAATCTTGCATCTATACGCAGCGATGAGGAAAACACCTACGTTAAAAGCCTGGCTAACAATGCAGCTGCCTGGGTTGGAGGCACCGATTGCCAAACTGTAAGACATCGTAGGATACTAGTTGTATGGAATATGTACAGTTGATGTTGGACGTAAGACACATGAACAAGTCGATCATTGGTTTTACAGGCTGGAGCCTGGTTCTGGATGGATGGTACGCAAATGTTGCATACCTACTGGTGTCCACTCAAACCAGACAATCAGCTGGCAGAGTGCTGTCTACAGATTAATACTGGTGGTAAGGCTCATTGATGGTCTGAGTTTTGATGAGCGACTTCATTTCATTGAGATAGTCTTATACATTTTTTTCTGAGTACATCTGATTTAAGAAAACTGAATCCTAAATTTTGATTCTTTGTTTTGTGCCCACAGTGAACAAATGCTGGGATGACGTGCCCTGTAGCCATACCCTTCCATACGTTTGTACAAGACATACTTAGGGGTATAGTAGCATATAGAGCCTGCCTGCTGGCCTTTTTTGCTGCTTCGAGTGGACAACATCATCTGAAGAAAACACAAATGACGGTGCCCAGGTGAAGTGACGGGATGGAGCTGATACAAATGTTTTTGTTGAGCATGATTAAAAAATATCTATATAAACTAAAGTGCATCTCTGTTTGAGTCTGTTTTCAATCCATTTGTCCTTAGTACAAGTTCCAGACAGAAAATGACACAGCACATGCAAATAGTTGTCAAAAAAACTTACCAACTAAACCCTTTTAAAATGACCAATTTTGTATGAAATCTGTGCACAAATGTATTTTTTAAATATATAAAACATATTTATTAAGATCATAAAATATTTATGAAAATTAGTTATAGATAGTTATAGATGTTTTATGTTTTACTCCCATTGATAACAACCGGCGTGCAGCCTAATTTGATTTGGCTGGCAGCAAATGTTCGATCCCACCAAAATGGATTGGGCGTATATTGATGTCAATGGCAGCCAAAGAATTCATATTAAATACATTGGATATTAAATTGAATCTTGGATAGTAATATTAAATAAATAAACTAAATAAATGAAAAATATTTTTGAAAATCATTTCCTAATTCTCTGATCAACAAATGAAAGTACTAAAAGATTTCAACTTGACTTTTACACACTTCAATTTTTCCGGAAAATTTCCATTTGAAGAAAAAAAAGCTTGGACACCATTGTTGCATATATATATTTCCAATTTATTCAAAGGCTGATTAAACAACGGACAGATCATTTTGGGTTACCTTGTTTATCAGTCGCGCCTGTCACCACATCCAAAATGGCAATGATGTTGACGTATTTTTCAGTGCACGTGGCTGCCATCGGTATATTATTCTAGCAATATAGGTACCATACGTCATCTCCTGGCGACAACCGAGTCCTACTTCGCGCCAAGCTGCTGAAAAAATCCGTCTTTCACTGACAACAAACCTGAGACAGAACTGCCCCAGCCGTATTCATAATGGTACGGATTCATTTGTGGCCGTGGCGTTTTCAGAAACCACAACCTTTCTGTCGCTATATGCTAACTTTAAGACAGCACAACTATGTTTCAGGTTCTCTCGAGGTCGTTAGAACGTCGGTAATCGAGCCGTTAGCTAAGCCGATCGACATAAATAATGTCGAATGATTTCATCTGTTTAAATTAACACGATTTGTTTACACAGTATTCTTCTTCATCATTATGCCAGCAATCGAGTCAATAACTAGCGTTGTGTCAATCATCTAGATTTCATGACATCTTTGTCAGTTAATGGCGTCTGCTCAATTAGTTGATGTTTGATCGATGTCTTTCTCACATGGCTTTGTTTGATCGCAGGATATTCGGCGATTCTTTGCACCGTCAACACAGAAATCGACTCCTAATGGAAACACGAGCACAACGAGGATTCTGATTTCCTCAGACGAAGAGGTGAAAAAGAATAAAGGCTCCAAGGCAAGACAACAACGACACTTTTATTTCCCTCCTTATGAACTTTCCTCCTCTTCATTCTATCATTTTTTCTATGCCTCAGACGAAGAAACAAGAAACCGATGCAAGACGAGTGCGTGACAAAAAACGCAAAAAACACGCAGTCATAGAATCAGGTACAGATTTTCCTTGCAACTAATCTGTTTTTTTCCCAATTATTTTATGATGAGTCCACGATTTAAATTAGACGGACCTTATCCTGTGTTTTTTTTGCCAATAAGAATTCATTTTCTTTCTTTTGGTTTTATTGTCAACTCAGATTCTGACTCGGAGGAGAAAGACAAAAAGTCCAAGAAAAAACAGAAAGTTGGCAAGGTTACACAATCTTTGAAGAAAGACCCTGTTGTCTGCGTCTTGGAAACAGGTAAAATGGGTAGTTAAACTAGGTAAATATCTTTAAGACTACCATTTTAATATAATATGTATTGTGATGCGTATAAATACAACACTTTGAGTTCCACAGTTGTTTCACGTGGAATGAATCCATTCGCAAAGTTTTCTTTACAGAACGCATTAAGCTCGAATATTTTTAATCTTTTTTTTTCAGATCAATAATTGCAAAAGATTTGTACTAATTTAAATGTCCAAAAATGATCTATCAATCAGCACGATCGAAACAGCTGTCAATTCATTAATCAATTAATTTTGGCAGCCTAGTTGGAAGATGTAATGGCTCTCTGGATGAAATCAAAACTACAATCTGGCCCGTGACAAAAAAAATGAGTTTGACATCCCTGCGTTAGACAATTAAAAGCGATGTTTCCACCTTTAAGCTGTTGAGTGGTGTTAACTACTATACTGTAAAAACATTAGACGGTTATTTTAATACTGGGGTGTTCAAAAAAAAATTTCCCCCAAGGAACTAACCTTCCATAATCTACTTATTTTTATAGGCAACAGACAAAGTTCAGCAATTATTTATGTATATGTATATATATATACCGCACATTAGACTGCTAAAGTTTAGCTAAGGAAACCAACAGAGCGGAGGGATCAAAATGTTATTGTAGTGCAATTTACCAATAGTACCTTGACAATCTCCCAATAGTTCCTTGGCGATCTATGTAATGAGCACCCATGTTTTAATACATGCCTCTTTGATCGTAGACTCAGACAGTGACAACTTTGAATCCTTGAAGAAGGCCTCCATAACCAAGCAAAATGGCACCACTGAAAAGATAAGCTCGAGGTCTGGTGGTAAAGAGTCTGCTAAAACTCCCATCAAGTCATCCTCTCACTTGAAAATTGGAGTTAAATGTCCCACTACTACGCTGGTCACGCCAAAGACTGTCCCACCCACTCAGACCCCCAAAAAACATACCTCCGTATTTGACTATTTTGGCTCCGGAAGCATCCAGCGCTCAGAAAAGAAGCTGGTCGGCAGCACTAAACGAAAGACCGTGAGTAGTAACCGAACATATTATCTTTTGTCCGACTCATTTTTGCTTTATTTAAATCAGTGGTCCCCAATCACCGGTCCGTGGACCGGTACTGGTCCATGAGCCACCCCGTTCCGGTCCGTCAGCGTCATAAAGATTAAGGTTTTTAATATTGCCCTCCTATTTGAAATGAGAAAAGTTCTAATAATAATAATAATAATAAATAATTGCTATTATGCTTAGGACTGTTTTTTTGTTTGTTTGTTTGCCGTCATGGACGTCGTTCGTCAAACAATGCCACCCCACACAATTTTGTCTTAAATTATTGCCCTCCCCATTCGCCGGTCTGTGGTCAGAAAAAGGTTGGGGACCGCTGATTTAAATGTCAAAGAGAAATAAGGGTCATTAATGAGTACTCTTGTTTTCAGCCCGCCCAAGACACAGATGATCTGAGCGATGAGCAAATTGCTAAACACCTGCAAATTTTGGGGGATGCTGAGGTAAACAGCGCAAAGCTCAACAATTTTTATCAACTCATTGACTGTGATCGATTGATAATCCTTAACAAATGTGTGGGTTAGCAGTGAATGATCAGTAGTCAGAGCTTGGTGGAATTGTTCCTTGTTTTGTTCTCACTGCGTGAACTTAAATTTTGTGTATTTTTCTATATTAATCGTTTTTTTTTTCTTCCCTAAAGAATCAGAAATTTAGTGAAAAATGTTATGCCAGGCATCACGATGGTTAACACATCTGCCTCACCATGAATTTGCAGTTCTGTCCTTAGAGCAGGTTTCAAATATCAGTACCAAGGCAAGAGTATGTATTGTGACTCAAATTATGAGTTTGCACACTTGTTAGAGGTGGAATTATTGTGGCATTTTTTTCCTCTATGTAGTTTTTGCATTGGATTACTTACTTCATCCCGTATTTGGGAAATTTCATTGCAAGAGTGTGAGAATGCATATATAGGAAATGCATTTTAGACATAAATAGATATCTTTGTTCCAATTAAGGCACTAAATTGTAATAGTTATTTCCTTTTCTGTTTAAGAAATTTATGTTCAGGGGGAAAAATGTGGTCTCTTTTTAAAATTTAGACAAATATTATGCACAAGCATGGATATCATATCTATAAACTTGATGCATGCTGTGAGCCAATGTAGACGGCCATATCAGGCCATTTGTTAAACCATTGCCATCAACCGACTGTGTAAGTACTTTAAAATAGCTAAAGAACGCTCAATTTTCAAATGGCTTGGTCGATTGTATATGTCAGGGATGCAGTCATTTTAGTGCACATTCTTTATCAAAAAAAGGAACATTATCCATGACACAAGACAACAATGAGATTGGTTTTAAGGGTTCTTAAATCTCACAAGCTTTTCCTGAATGATGAATGGTACATGTGATGAATAAATGCTTTCTCCATTGGACCTTAGCTGGAGAAGCAGGTCCATGAAGATGAAGACTTTGCACGAACTCTCGCCATGTTGGATGAGGAGCCCCAAGCAAAGAAGGTGATGAGAATGAACGTTAAGTCTTGAATTTTTGTTTTGATTTTTGCTTTTTGCTGAAATCGGTCCTTTTTATTTTCATGAAGGCCTGTCAGAACCCGGGGAAAGGCGAGGATGAGGATGATGCATTCCCCAGAAAGATGCGTGCAGTCAGTCCATCCAAGACTCCCAGAAAGTGTGACGTGTTAGATGACATCATTGCTCCTACACCCAAGAAAAGCCCTGCTCCTGTCAAACCAAGTTCCAAACTAGGAATGATGAAGAAAAGGGACGAGAAAAAAAATGACACCACAAAGAGCAAAGAACTGACAAAATTGAAAGTCTCTCCCAAAAAGGAGCCACTCTCTGTGTCAAGCAGTGAAATATTGTCCAAAACAGGAACTGCACTTCAAACATCTCCCAATGAGCCAGCGGTGAGTTTCAAATCATATTGCAAAATTCATATATTGAATTAGTGTAAAGTTTTGGGGTAAACTATTCTTTATTTAAAACCTTTCTTTGCTAATCCCAGAATTTGACTCATCTGAAAACAGTTAGGTAGTTATGCTCTTGTGACGTTGATTTCTCACCAACCTCGCTGAAATCAGACTACAGTAATCCCTCGAATATCGTGGTTAATGTAGACCAAACATAGTCGCCATGAACGAAAAACCGCTATTATATCTATTTTTTCTTCTTCAATTCTGAGTTCTAGTAGCAACACGGTTTTATGCACTCCCCAAAAATAAATAAATAGAATTCTTCAGGGCCGACTTTTCTGTCTTTCGCCATTTTCCTTATAGAAAGCGGAAGATAAAGTGGCTTCTGCTTGTGAGTTACAGTGTGGATTTTCACATTTTTAGGAACTTTAAAAAAGAAAAAAAAGTTCATTGCTGAATTCTCTGTCTTCCACCATTTTCCTACTAGCAAGTGGAAGACGGGAGTGTCCTCCGCTTGCGATTTTGAGCGTTTATTATCAACTGTCAATCCTAGCGGACTGATCTCTTTCCTCTCCATGTCTTAGAGTACAAGGACTGACGAAGCAGAGAAGAAGAAGCCCAATGCTTCGGCATACAGGAATTACCTCAACAGAGATGGACCGCGAGCACTGGGTTCCAAAGAAATCCCCATGGTACTGCGTTCAAGTTATTCACTCTCAATCGTCTTCATGCTTCATCTACTGTTTTAACCTCATCCTTGTCATTATCCAGGGTGCAGAGAACTGTTTGGAAGGTTGCGTCTTTGTGGTGACAGGCGTCCTGGAGTCACTGGAGAGAGATGACACCAAATCCCTCATAGAGCGATACGGTGGCAAAGTGACAGGCAATGTCAGCAAGAAAACCACATACCTGGTGCAGGGCAGAGACAGTGGTGTTTCAAAGCTGGAGAAGGTGAATTTTTAAACTGCATTCCTGTTTTTTCATGCTTTTTAAAGCTTGCTTCTACTTGAATTTGCTTCATCCAATTATAGCCAGTACAAGGTATATTGTTCCTCTCAGATTGCATGTTAATCTACCAAAGGATTCTCACTTAATTCTAATTGTACTATTCAACTCAAAAGATTCACATCCTTCAAATTTATTTTCATATCTATTTATTCCGAATGGCATATTTAAACAACAGTTTTTTTTAATTCAAATTGTTTAATACATTCATTTTATATTGAGCGTAATTTAGAACTTTCCAAAAAGGCTGACTGCAAAATTGTCAGTTTTTTTTCTATTAAAAAAAGATTTTTTCGCCCGTAGTTCATTATTATTATCATTATCATATTTGTTTATCATACCAAGTGCACTTGCATCAATTCAACAGGCCAATTCAAGTTGAAATTGGGAATTTATTGTACTGCTGTTCAAGATAAAGTGGCAATTTTATCCATTTATTTATTCCTTTGTGTCGTTGATGATGTTCAGGCGGAGAGTTTTGGTACCAAAATCCTTAGCGAAGATGATCTTTTGGAGCTGATCAGGACAAAACCAGGGAAGAAGTCCAAGTATGAGATCATGGCAGAGACTGAGGTAAGCAGTTCAGAATGGAAAATGTGTTTTTTTTTAAATGTTTTTATTGTTTATTTCTTTATAAACAAACCAGTTTTAAATGAGATGCAATTCATTTTACCATTTAGTGCAAAACCCTGAAGACCAGGACTCCTCCTGGCTCGGCCTCCAAGTTGACCCCTAAAGCTTCAAAGATCTCCCCTTCCAAAGGGAACTCCAAATCCCCTCACACTCCAAGTCCCTCAAAGACTGGACAGACCACCGGTCACAGTGCCAAGAAGACAGATCGCGAAACCCCTACTGGAAAAGGCTCTTCTCGAATAGCTCGTAGGGATTTGGGTCTTTCTTCCTCCACCATTCAATCTTCTCGATCACACCCAGACACAAAACCAGTCAAAGAAGATGGTTCTACTCTACTATGGGTCGACAAATACCGTCCAATCTCTCTGAAGGCATTGATTGGTCAGCAAGGGGACCAGAGCTGTGCAAACAAACTGATGCGCTGGCTGAAAAACTGGTACAATCGTCACAGCAGTGGCAATTCAAAGCCATCCGGTAAGGAGAAGCCTTTGTCTTTCTGGCTAATCTTGTTTGTGCACCAACAAATTATATTAACGTTCATCCTATTTTCTCTGAGAAGTACTCATGTGCTTCTTATGTTTTGGGCTTCAGCCGCCAGATTTGGAAAGTTTGGGGCAGGAAAAGATGACGGATCAGGATTCAAAGCTGCTCTACTCTCCGGCCCACCAGGTGTGGGAAAGACCACTACAGCAGCCCTGGTTTGTGAGGTGCGTAAGTCAGGATTGAGAAACTTTTGCATAATGTGAATGGTGCATTCATCAAAGTCTTAAATTGCATTCAGCATGTGTGCCTTAAACCTTTGCTTTTATTTTAATGTTATTTATTTATTTATTTTTACTTTTATTGGACTTCACTCTGGATGGGCCAATAGGAGTTGGGCTTCAGCTACGTGGAGATGAATGCCAGTTGCACACGCAGTAAAACTAACCTGAAAGAAGTGGTTGCTGAATCCCTTAACAATACCAGTATTGAAAGCTTCTACAAAGGTAAGCACAATTTTCCAGCTATAGATACTTAAATAGACCATTCCATCTAAATTTATGTTAGGATCATGGGTTGTGTGCAAACATAACCAAAATGAATGTGAAGCATATAATGCATTGTGGCTCTACGATTGATAGGTACATCCCAGAAAGTGAGCACAAGACATGTGTTGATCATGGATGAGGTGGACGGCATGGCAGGCAATGAAGATCGGGGCGGTATACAGGTAGACAGATGCCCGTGCTTCTCGCTTCATTGATTTTTCTTTGACCAATATTTTTGCTGTGCCTACAGGAAATGATTGGCCTCATCAGAAATTCCAAGATTCCCATCATCTGCATGTGCAATGACCGGAACCACCAGAAGATCAGATCGTTAGCCAATTACTGCTTCGATCTGCGCTTCCAGAGGCCGCGAGTGGAGCAGATCAAGGTAAGAACATAAGCAAGTTAGTCGTGAGTAGTTTGGACAAATGCAGTCATATTTCGCCTATGAAAGACCCCAACTAATGAATAATCCAAGTTACGAATCATCTTGATGTAAAAGTTTAGTCTCTGAAGGAAATTCAAGTTAAATACTATGGCTGCAACCATTCTACTATTGTGGAATTAAGTTGTTTACATTTTTCACTGAATTTTTTAGGGCGCAATGATGTCCATCGCTTTCAAGGAAGGAATCAAGATTCCACCTCCGGCACTTAATGAAATAATCCTGGCGGCCAATCAAGACATCAGACAGGTTTCAAAGAAAAATCATCAGAATAGACAGAATTTGCGATCATTGGCAGCTCAAATATTGCACCCCCCCCTCAGGTGATACACAACCTCAGCATGTGGTCGGCGAAAGACAAGGTGATGACTTACGAGCAATGCAAGTCTGACGCTAACAGCGCCCGCAAGCACTTGAAGATGGGCCCCTTTGACGTCTGCCGAAAAGTGTTTGCCGGCGGTGAAGAGACGGCTCGCATGAGCCTCATCGACAAATCCGATCTTTTTTTCCACGACTACTCGCTAGCGCCCCTATTTGTCCAGGAGAACTACGTGCACGTCCGGCCCGCAGCAGCTGGGTGAGGGAGGTCATTGCGCTTGCTTATTACTTCAACACACTTCACGCAGTTCAGCAACGGCTAAAAGTGTGCTCTCGTTTTTTGTAGCGGTGATGCCAAGTCCCACCTGGTCCTGCTCAGTAAAACGGCTGACTCCATCAGCGACGGAGACCTGGTGGACCGACGCATACGCTCTGGACAAAACTGGTCTCTACTACCCACACAGGTAAAACACCCTTTCTATCAGTCCTTCAGTCCGAATTTGCATTTAGGGTTTAAAGTAACTCCTGTACATACAAATGTAGTTAGTATTCGTTATAAAAAAAAAAAGTAATTGCCGCACCCAATCGTAAATTGCTTTCATGTGTTTATACTTATGATATTTTTTAATTATATTTTATTGACTTAAGGATTTGTTCTGCCCATGCTTAAGTATTATTATTTTTTTAGAGAACACATTTAGTTAATTGATTTAGTTTACAGGTCATTTTGTGTCAAATTCCTTTCAACCCCTCATGCAAAAGATCTGTCAAAGTTAGTGGGAGACTTGTTGGAAGTCCATTTTATGAGTTGCTTACAAACACTTTAAAACAGTGCAAATAACATTGGTATATTGTATTTATATAAATAAAGACAATTGACACTTAGGCTATATTTAATTGAAATGACAACAAAGACAAGATATTTAAGCTACGAACTTGGAATTTAGTGGCTGCAACATGTTCCTTTTCACCGATGTGTTACAACACTTTATAAAGTGACGTGCAATCAATATTTGGAAACGGGAGAACAATAATTGTGGGAGCTTTAGAATTAAGAAAAGTGAAAAAACGTTTATTGTAGTATGTTTCAATTGATAGGCAATAATGATGATTTTGTTGGTTGTCTGTTTACAGGCCATTTTCGCCAGCGTCATCCCAGGCGAGCTCATGAGAGGTTACATGAATCAGTTCCCAACATTCCCGAGCTGGCTGGGCAAAAACTCCTCGACAAACAAACATTCCCGCCTTGTCCAAGAGCTGACCTCGCACATGGCTTTGAAGTGAGTGCTGTAGATAATGCATGCCATTTGAATTCATCCGGGTGCTGAAGAAGAGGTCTTGTCTGGCCGCAGGACCATGAGCAGCAGAAGGGCGGTAAACCTGGACTACCTCTTCTTTCTGCGGCAAGCCCTGCTCAACCCCCTTCAGCAGCTGGCGGCGGAGGGTGCCGTTCAGGCTGTGCAGTTACTAGATGACTACCAACTCATCAGGGAAGACGTGGATGGCTTGATGGAAGGAGCTTCGTGGGGTGGACAGCCTGACCCCTACTCCAAATTAGACTCCAAGGTAAGATTATAATGGTGCCTGTGTGTCTGTACGTACACGTGCACGCACATACGCACATGTATGCTTGTATGTATGCATTCATACATATGTGTGCATACATACATGTATGCACACACATGTATGCACACATACATGTATGCACACATACATACCTGTATGCATGTGTGCATGTATGCACATGCATACATGCACATACATGTATGTATGCATACATACATGTATGTATGTATGTATGCATGCATACATACATGTATGTATGTATGTATGCATGCATGCATGCATACATACATGTATGTATGCATGCATGCATACATACATGTATGTATGCATGCATGCATACATACATGTATGTATGCATGCATGCATACATACATGTATGTATGCATGCATGTATGCAAACATACATATATGTATGTATTCATACATACATATATGTATGTGTGCATGTATGCATGCACACAAACATGTATGTATGTGTGCATGTATGCATACATACGTGCATGTATGCACACACATGTATGTATGTGTGCATGTATGCATACATACAAGTATGTATGTATGCTTACATGTATGTATGTGTGCATACATGCACACATACATACATGTATGTGTGCATACATGTACACATATTTACATGTATGTGTGCATACATGCACACATACATGTATATGTGTGCATACATGCACACATACATATGTGTATGCATACATACATGTATGTGTGTGCATGCATGCTTACATATATACATGAATGCATACATTTATGTATGCATACATGAATGTATGCATGCATGCATGCACACACACATGTATGTATGTGTGCATGCATGCACACACACATGTATGTATGTGTGCATGCATGCACACACATACATGTATGTATGTGTGCATGCATGCATACATACATGTATGCATGTGTGCATGCATACATACATATATGCATGTGTGCATGCATGCATACATGTATGTATGTATGTGTGCATGCATGCATACATACATGTATGTATGTATGTGTGCATGCATGCATACATACATGTATGTATGTATGTGTGCATGCATGCATACATACATGTGGGTATGTGTGCATGCATGCATACATACATGTGGGTATGTGTGCATGCATACATACATACATGTGGGTATGTGTGCATGCATACATACATACATGTGGGTATGTGTGCATGCATACATACATACATGTGGGTATGTGTGCATGCATACATACATACATGTGGGTATGTGTGCATGCATACATACATACATGTAGGTGTGTGCATGCATGCATGTATGTATGTGTGCATGCATGCATGTATGTATGTGTGCATGCATGCATGTATGCATGCATGTACGTATGCGTGCATGCATGCATACATGTACGTATGTGTGCATGCATACATACATGTATGTATGTGTGCATGCATACATACATACACGTGTCCATGCATGCATACATACATACACGTGTGCATGCATGCATGCACATACATGCACGTATGTATGTGTGCATACATGCACGTATGTATGTGTGCATACATGCACGTATGTATGTGTGCATACATGCACATACATGCACGTATGTATGTGTGCATACATGCACATACATGCACGTATGTATGTGTGCATACATGCACGTATGTATGTGTGCATACATGCACGTATGTATGTGTGCATACATGCACATACATACACGTATGTGTGTGCATACATGCACATACATACACGTATGTATGTGTGTGCATACATGCACATACATACACGTATGTATGTGTGTGCATACATGCACATACATACACGTATGTATGTGTGTGCATACATGCACATACATACACGTATGTATGTGTGTGCATACATGCACATACATACACGTATGTATGTGTGCATACATGCACATACATACACGTATGTATGTGTGCATACATGCACATACATACACGTATGTATGTGTGCATACATGCACATACATACACGTATGTATGTGTGCATACATGCACATACATACACGTATGTATGTGTGCATACATGCACATACATACACGTATGTATGTGTGCATACATGCACATACATACACGTATGTATGTGTGCATACATGCACATACATACACGTATGTATGTGTGCATACATGCACATACATACACGTATGTATGTGTGCATACATGCACATACATACACGTATGTATGTGTGCATACATGCACATACATACACGTATGTATGTGTGCATACATGCACACATACATACATGTATGTATGTATGTATGTATACACGTGTGTGCATACATGCACACATACATACATGTATGTATGTATGCATACATGCACTAATACATACATACATGAATGTATGTATACATACATGCACACATACATACATACATGTATAAATACATGCACACATACACACATGTATGTATGTATGTATGTATGCATACATGCACACATACATACATACATGTATGTATGTATGTATGCATACATGCACACATACATACATACATACATGTATGTATGTATACATACATGCACACATACATACATGCATGAGGAATTATAAAAATTAACTATTCACTCCCAGGTCAAGGCAGCATTCACCCGGGCGTACAACAAGGTGGTACATCTGACACCTTACTCCCTGCAAGCTGTCAAAAAGGGGCGTCAGGGCGGTGCTGAAGACTCTGAACTGGGAACGCAGGACACTGAAAATGCTGTGGTGTCTGAAGATGAGAAAGACAACCTCAGCGCTGATGCAATGATCAAAGTAAGTTGACATAAAATTCCACAGGCGTGCTAAATTCCATCCAATGCGTGTGTTTTCCTCCCGCAGCAAAGTAAGACCAAGGAGTCCAAGAAGGAAAAGGCTGCCGATTCTGGGAAAGGTAGAGGCAAAGGAAAAGGAAAGGTCAAGGCTAAAAAGTGATTTTAAGCAAAATACTGTGCTACATTTGGAACATGATTGCTCTCTGCTTGTATTATCTTCATATCAGCACATATCATGTCTATATTTGGGCTCCAAATCATGTAGACATATGTCTCAAAGACTACTTTTGCTTCCAACTTCTTACTAATAATTTGTAAATTGCTTTTTTGTAAAATAAAGATTTATGTCCCTTCTGTATACATTTGTGAGTATCATTTTCAAGTGCAAATTAGCCATAGCAAAACCTGGATTTATTGAGCCATTTGTTAAAATGCTAGCTCATGCAAAATAGTGGAGGTGGGAGGTAAAAAAAAAAAACCTGACTGTCACGGTTAAACTAGGCCCACCAAATTGCCCTACACCACAGCACTCCCTGAAGATGTAAACTGGGATGTCTGATCTCGTTAAACTAAGTCGCGAATACCTAGTTGTGCCAAAGTACCTTGCATGTTAAAGTTGGCTTTGGTCTTCCCGGCTCACAGCTTAACCGCCACCACACCTGATCCAGCTTGGCAAAGATGCAGTGATGCCACCTGGCGATGGCACAAAGACACAATGTCGGCATGTGATAGCTGGGAGATCGTTGCATTGGTACCTGAGTCCACTCGTTGGTCTGAGGGTCATAAGCCTCCACTTTATTGAGATAGGCTTGGCCGTTGTGACCACCGACGGCGTACAGACGTTCTCCAAGGAGACAGACACCCACTGCGTTTCTGCCAATGCTCATCGGGGCCATTGGTGTCCACATGTCAGTTTGGGGGTCATATCTGCAAAAAGACATACCTTCAATTTTGAATATGTAAGCATTTAATGGCATTTTGAAGGTGCATGTCAAAATAATGATTTTGCAAGCATAAGCATTTGTTTCTTTATTACTATTTCGTCATTTTAAAGCTACTTTTTACTGCAACGGCTCAAATGTTATCTCGATTAATCAAAAAGATTCATCAATAGTTCAATCAATTTCTTCAATCATCGATAGCTGCAGCCACTCTGGCCGTGTATCAACGTTAAGCGTAAGCCAAATTAGATGGGTATCGAATGTGAATGCAGCATTTTGTGTTACCTCTCCACACTCTCGAGCTGTAAGCCGGAAGCATCTTGCCCTCCGATTGCGTACAGGAAGCCGTTCCACGTTCCTACCCCCAGGCCGACTCGTTGTTCCGCCATGGGAGCGCATTCATTCCACCTGTAGGTTGACAGCATGAAAACCTAGGCTACAAAAGCTAAGTCGTAGTCAAATGGAGCGAAGTTGGCGAGCAGACCTGTTGGTGTGAGGGTCAAAACACTCCACTGACTTAAGGTAGGAATAACAATCACGACCCCCGACTACATATAATCTAGAAAGTGGTGGAGGAGAGAAACACATAAGGTTTAAAAATAAATAGATGATCTGACTCGTGCCATCAATGATTACATTAGTAGTAGTAGTAGCAATTAACTCCATCCCAAGAAAAGGAAGGATTTTGCAACTTTAAAAGCTATTGCAATTCATTCTACAAATAAAATAATGTAGACAAGACATGATTACACCTCTAAATTTTTACATAAACTCACTTCTTGTTGAGTACTGCCACTCCACCTGAGCTTCTGGGCGTAGTCATACTGGCAACACAGCTCCATTGACGATTTTGAGGATGCCACCTACAGAAAAAGAGAAAGTGCTTTAAGTGAAAGCCTTCATTTGAAACGAACTACGTATACAATCATATATATATAGTAAGTGCGTATGTTATTTTCCGAGCCTCATAACTTTGTGATAACGTTATCGACATCCTTGTGGTACGTTATGTGGCCGAAATGTTAATATATCTCTATTGGTCATAGAGAAGAATAAAAAGTTTGGATATGTAAGCTGTCTTGTCCTGAAAAGGGGAAGGGAAATTTTCTTTTATATAAAGTGAAAATCAAACACATAAATCAGACCAAATAGGGCCTGAGCTTAAAGGGTTAAATGTAAAATGCTCAAATCACCTTTCCACTGAACTGAGGTAGCTTAAACCGTTGTGTCCTCCTACAGCGTACATTGGTCCTTCAAGCACTGCAACACCTGTAACAGCCCAATACACACAATTTGATTGTACACATATCCCCCCCGATCCTAGTCACAAGCTGTTATTAGTAGGTCAAAAGCCCCAACCGTGTTGCTTGGTGTACCTCTTTTTTAAATGAAAAATACAATACATCGTTTTCTTTTTTTTAAGCCTTTTATATTGTATAGTAAGGCTTTTTTCTTTAAAAATGACCATGTATATTAAAGCTTTTTTCTTTAAAAATGACCATGTATATTAAAGCTTTTTTTCCTAAAAAAATGACATAGTATAGTAAGGCTTTTTTTCCTAAAAAAAATGACATAGTATAGTAAGGCTATTTTTCCTAAAAAAATGACATAGTATAGTAAAGCTTGTTTTCCTAAAAAAATGACATAGTATAGTAAGGCTTTTTTCCTAAAAAAATGACATAGTGTATATATAGTAAGGCTTTTTTTCCTAAAAAAATGACATAGTATAGTAAAGCTTTTTTTCCTAAAAAAATGACATAGTATAGTAAGGCTTTTTTCCTAAAAAAATGACATAGTATAGTAAGGCTTTTTTTTCCTAAAAAAATGACATAGTATAGTAAGGCTTTTTTTCCTAAAAAAATGACATAGTATAGTAAGGCTTTTTTCCTAAAAAAATGACATAGTATAGTAAGGCTTTTTTTCCAAAAAAAAATGACCATGTATAGTAAGGCTTTTTTTAAATTAAAAAAACAACATAGTATAGTAAGGTTTGAAACCTTTAAAGATGACCCCTTAAAATAGGCTTAATGATGCCACTGGTCTGTGTATTGCTTCCTCACCTAGACTGTGCCTCAGTGTGGATATGGGTACCATGACACTCCAGGACTTGGACCTTGGATTGTAACGCTCCACCGTATCCAGAGTCTTACATTCGTCTCGACCTCCAACCACATAAAGGCAGCCCTCCAGGACAGCCACCCCAAACTGAATCCTTCGACCGCTCATGGTAGCCACCTGCTCCCAAGTGTCCCGCCGTAGGCAGTACTCTTCAATAGTAGAGGCCTCTGCAAGAAAAAAAATAGGTTGAAAAAAGGCTAAAAACGAATCCTGCCATTCAAGTTGATGTCCTCTAACTAACCATTAACACCCTTCATTCCACCAACTGCAAACATGGTCCCAACGGTGGCTTTGCGAGGCCTTGTACGCCGGCTCTGAAGTAGGGACCGCCGCAGAGGCAAGAGGTGGTACTTCATCCCTTCCATCAACAGCGCCTGGCAGATCATGTTGTCTTGGAGTAGGGGGTTCCTCTCCAAGTCTGCTAAGAACTATGTGCATACACGCAATGAGAAAAACACACACAACATACATGTGTATTCCAATGTTTTTGCACTTGTAATTATCTTGCACAGAAGATGCCTCCAAAATGAATTGTACAGGGATTAAAAAAAGTGTGTATGTGTTGTAACGAGGGTTCGGATGAACACAAACACACAATTCTGTCAGATAATGGCAACATTTTGGAGTCAGTGAGAATTTAACATCAGGTTTTTTTGTCATTCCATCTTGTCACCTGCTTGCTGCTGCCGGAGCATGAATAAAAAAGTAAAACAAAATAACAGATGACTGCTTACAGTCTCTTGGTACATTTTTCTCTTTATGGCAAACAGATGTTTAGCCAAAGGACTAACATAGTGGGTTAATGTTGGTGTGCTTGAGGCGATGCCAATGAGGGACTCAACTGCACTCATTGGTTAAATTGGCATTCTTTTGATGGTTTAATCCAGGGCACCCCAGATAGACAGACTAATAGCCTGATGAATATTTATGAGCCTGTCTATCTGTGAGCAGTTTACTGCACATGGTGTTGCCATTTTACAAGTCCTGATGTTGCCCACATCCATTTGTTGGTTAAATGTGGCGTGGGTCCCAATGAAAATGCTCCAGGTTATCGCCTTTTAAATCGATCTTGGAGCTCCCACTTGCAGTGTAAAAAAACAACAAATCTAGGATATCATACTGTGTATTTAATTTTACGCACAAGCCGCATCCCCATCCAAACGATGAATAAGAAAAATGGGACTTAATGTGGAAAATACAGTTCATAACAGATCTCCGTCAACATATAGCGTAGATCAGGGGTGTCAAACATACGGCCCGCGGGCCGGATCCGGCCCGTCTGGTGGTTTGGTACGGCCCGGGGAAGAAAGCTGCATTGTATAAAAAAAAAAAAAAGAATTTTCTTTAAAATTTGTAGTCCTTGTATTATCCGCTAGTGAGTGTTTTAGTACGTGCAGACAACATGAATTGACATTTATTTATGTTCTTATGTTATTCTCTTGTTCATAATATATTGTTCATAATGTAAAAGGAAAATTCTGTTAATAAACATTTGGATAATTTACTCATTATTTGCACTAAATATTAGTATTAGTGACTAATACAAAGGGGAAAAAAGTGGGCTTATTGTTAGTTCTATGTAATTTTGCAATGAGTTTACTGGTCCGGCCCACTTGATCTCAAATTAAGCTGTATTCGGCCCGCAAACCAAAAGGAGTTTGACACCCCTGCAGCGTAGATCTTACCTGGGCCTGTAGCAAAGGTAGTCTGACGTGAGCAAGAAGCTGCGGCAGGTGACATTGTCGAGCGGCGACGTCGTGATTCACCCACGATAGCAAAGAGGTTGCCACCGTCTCTTCATCCGCAACATTGATATCATCAGACATGAGCATCTGCTCCATCTCCTCCACTGGCAGAAGTAGGAACTCTTGGCTCTTGACCACATCCTTGAAATGTTCCTGTTGAGTTGCAAAAAATGCATTGAGGGCTACACCGAGTCTCAAAATAACCCAAAAAAGTAAATGACATTTGAACAATGAGAAGTGTAATTCATGGCTATTCACCATGGCGTAGATGTGTGCGGCTCTCTGAAGGTCGTGAAAGCTGTGAGCGTTGGCGTACGAGCTGATGCCGAGACAGTTGGAAGAATGGAGTTGCTTCACGAGGAAAGAAGAACAAGCCTGGATGACAGAAGAAAACTGGAGTAGACAGGAAGCTGATAGCAGGGACTCGATGGTGCCCTCTTGTAACTCCAGGCGGCCTGAAAGATGAAGCAATGTGGAAGAAAATGATGCCAATGGCGAAGGAAGAGCAAAAGGGTTCAATTAACACAAACAATTCTTGGCGGATGGAAGAAGTCCATTGAGAAACAAAGCTGTTCTAAAAGTTGTTTACATTTTGAAGCGGTGAACTTCTTCAATACATGACATGTAACATATTTGTACTTGTATTTTATTATTGAACACGAAACTACTGAAGAAAACTGAAATTTGTCACAAAAAATATAGTTAATCTAAAAATTAAATGACTTTTAAAGCCGCAGTGTTCGTATTCTGCATTTTTTTGGGGCTCAAAACTAGCAATAGTGTTTTATAATTCAATTTCAATATAAACAAATCATGACAATTGACAAGGAATTGTACCTGTGTAAGCATATTGCACCAGCACCCACAATGCATTTGGGTCAACGCCATCCAACTTGACCTCGTCCTGCTTGGCCTCCTGCATGTCACTGTTGAACATGGCCGCAAAGTAGTCAGATGCAGATGACAGAACCAACCTGGGAAAGAAGGATTCATATTATTACTCCTGAAGAAGCATTGATAGATTGATAGATGTAATTTTGTCCTTCATCAAAAAATAATAATATTTAGGAAATTTTAGGAATTAGAGTTACAAATAAACTATCACATGAGAAACATTCAATTTGGGATTTGCCAGGTAGAGTTGTTTAGGAGTTTGCTTTTAGTCAAAAAATAATGACAAACAAAAAAACAGCGGTTTTCAATTTATATTTTCACTTATCAGGATAATGTGGTGGTGCCAATTTTCTATAAAAAAATTCAAACTGAAAGTCAGGATTATTAATATTTAAAGGATGTTTGCTAAGGACTTCTCTCATCTTCTTTAGCCATTATCTCAGACTTTAAGATCTCAGATTTGATTAATTTTAAAGAGCAAAATGTATGGACATTTTCAGTTCTAATCTGATCTTAAATTGCAGGTTTAGAAAGCTTGTCAAAAAATAAAACAATAGGACAACCGTAAGCAATTTATACGTTTTTTTCGAGTATTTTATACGTCTTTTGATCATTTCAAATTGTGGATGCCATACAACAACTTTACTATTGAATAATGTCTTCAAAGACAAGTGAGGGACACATCGTCACTGTCTGACGGAAATCTACACTGAAAGGTAGTCAATTTGATTCGATTTCTCTAATAGTTTGGCAGTCACCATAAGGCTTTATTACTTCAACAAATCGATCCACCAATTAAGAGTGTTGAAAACGGTTGGAATTATTTGACAAGGCAGTATTAAAGGATCAACAATCGACTTTTTTCTTCGTTTCATTTCCTGACAATTGATTTTGGAGATCCGAGGGCCATGGATTTGTCTTTATCGAGAAGAGCGAGTGTTTCAAAAACCCCCTTAGCACGCACATAGTAGCCAATAATATCAGATGCACATACTATGAGTATTAGGTGGTTTTATATTATGTTTTTTGGTGTACCTGTGCGCAGGAATCTGTCTGTCTCCAGCCACCAGCGTAACGTCACACAGCCGGCGACTATTCCAGAAGCTCTCCATCTTACGGAAAGTGACTTCAGCATGGGACGGTGCCATGAACACGCCCTCCTCTGGGCACGGCTCCAGCGACACATCTGAGGACAGCGTGTCCAGGCTGTTGAATGGCCGGGACATAATTGACACACACACACACACACACAAAAAAAAGAAAACACATTATAAGGCTGAAGATTGAGGAACAGCTAAAAGTAACAAGTTCAAAATAAAAGTGACCAAAAAAAGCCTGAGGCCAGGGGTGAAGGGTTCAAATAGATGTAAGTAGGTCACAAATCAGTAATGAAATACAGCTACCAAGTGAATCATAAAATATCATAACTCCCAAGACAGCGTTTCACAGATTTTAATTTGATGCCCAACAAACCCCCAGGGCAAATTGATAAAACATGAACTGATGCTCCCTAGGTATAGTTGCAGGAATTAAAAAAAAAATAGAAATAAAATAGGAAAAATAAGAAAACAAACACTGCAACTGGACTCCATCCAAACCGGGTTTACACGTCCTACTTCTAAAATGTGCTTTTTCATATGCAGATATGATTCATCTTTTTCAGCCATCCAACAAATCACATATTCCTCATACTACTATGCAACACATCAGTTGCCCCCTTGAATCCTGTCATGAAAGGTGACCAAAATCAATATTTGTACATTAACAACAGAGCGACTAAATGCCTCTGCAAAAAAGGTGCCAACATTGGAATCCATTAGTTAGAGAGATTTATCACACCATAGAATGGCTTTACTTGACTGCTTTGTATCAGCCTCACTGCTGTAATTAAATCGGTGTGAGAGGGGGAGTTTCAAATACGTGAGTGTGGTTCAGAATTCAGATGGATAGTGGGGCTAACTAAATACCACCCCTAGGCATGCTTTGAAGTGGGGAAAGGCTACCTTCTAGTAGCCCTTAATTCAGCCAGGCAGGCGCAATCCCCTCAAAAAGTGACTGACTGGAAATCTAAGATGGATATTCACACTTTGGTAGTGTTCTTGAATAGATCTCTGCAAATAACATTTTAGCCAGTTGGTTGACAACTATTGCGCATGGTGGTTGAGACTTCTTGCTTACCGTAAGTGTAAAATCTCATTTTCTGAACCACTTTATCCTCACTAGGGTCAGGGGTGGGGGATGCCCTGAATTGGTGGGCAGCCAATCACAGGGCACAAGAAGACAAACAACCATTCACGCCAACACTCATGCCTAGGGGCAATTTAGAGCCTACCATGCACGTCTTTGACGCTGTAAAAGTATGTATTTTACTAAATTCAGCAATTCCCATAAAAAGCAAGCAGAAAAACTTAAGTGAATGTTTAAATAAATGCACTACCTACATATCTCTGCACATCCTCAAAATGTGTGAGCACTTCTGAGCCAACATGTGCTCCGGAAAACCAAAAATTAAATGCTAGAATTATTAGAACTGCCTTTATCAAGCTAAACAAAAAAGTGTACTTGACTCAAACATTCTCATCACAAACAGGATGACACAAGAACACTCCCTGCTTGTACCAACATAAACAAAGACAACCCTGGTGTCACACACATCACAAAGACAACAGGAGCACATACACACCACACACACAATCAAAAGCAACAGACATTTTGCATATATGTACACAGTGATAGCTCTATTTACAAATACTTCTGCAAATATTCAAGCTTTAAAGAGAAACACTTTATCCAGAATGAGAAAAACTGTCCCATGTTAGAAACATTAAATGAAATATAAAATACAAAAATGAAATATGATTATATTATATATCTGGTCACATTTTGATTGCCTCACATTTGCTAGCAGAAAGCTGCATCTCCCAAGATGCTGTAACCAAGGTTACCTACATACATTTGCATCCATATTTCCAACAAAATTGGGTTATTTTTATGATCTTTAAAGAGTTTAGGGGTAGTTTTAAATATCGTTGAAGGAATTATGCCATCTTCAATGTAACATATGCTTCTAAAATCCAAGTTATGAAACCATTTCTTGAACCAATTAACTTCATAAGTAGAGATACCACTGTATACAATACACATGCCAAGTGACAGTATATATATACTGCAAGGATGCACACATCGCTGTGTTGGTATGGCAACCACCACATGTGCAGAAAGAAGAAAAGGCTACATTATGTGCCTGTGCAAAACCTGCACTTTTACATCATAATTTCCTCTACTCTATTTTGACCTGATAGCATTATACATATCTGTCACATTTCCCCAGCCTTATGTAAATGTATCTTGAACAAAAACATTCAAAATGATTGACGCAAACGCACTTAAAGCAGATGAAGTGTAACAATCAGCAGTTCACTTCAATTTTGCTGTTATGCATCTTGGAAAGGCAGGCTGACACATTATTACTTAACACTCCAGTCAATTGCAGAAAAGGACATTGGAAATGTCTTTTTAAATTGATTTTCTGCTTTGTAGCAATTGCACGAGTTGACTGAAAAAGCAGTGAATGACTTGTGTTCAAGGACATATTTTGTGCTCAATTTCACTTTTCTCAATGATTCAGCCATCCTGAGTTGAAGTGAACCCCAAACTAAAATGACCGAATAAAACAAAATGTCTCCTCAAGGCTTTGTCTGTTAAAATAATTTCCTCCCATTGACAGTGAAAGACGTCCAACCCAATCCTATATTTCCATGCAAACCTCTTAGGACATCTCTCACGGTCAATTCCAGCCAATGTGTCAAGAGCAGGAAATTTCAAAAAATACATAAATAAAAGTCAGTGGTGGTCCACCTTTTAAAGTCAAAAGCACTTAAAACAAAAACGCTACATACTTGCAGGTGCTGATGTCAGGATCCACGATGCTCGCCTCACCAGAGGGCTCCATGTTCGAGACCAGGCAAGACCGTGGCGTCGGAGAAGCCCACGCCGCGGGGGAGCTAGCGCACGCCGGCTGGCAGGAGCAGGAGTTCCCCGTCGCTTCAGCTCCACCCGAGCAGCTCCGACTCCTCGGCGATTCTCCAAACTTTCTTCCATGACAAAGATCCGAGCCGGCACTGCCACTCGTCACTAGCCTGCCGTGGCTATCGGCGATGCCGGGGGGAGTCGAGCGGTTCCCGTTGACCGAAGAAGGTCGCTCATCCTCGGGGGAGGAAGAGGAGAAGGAGTGGCCGCCCATTGCGCTCCCGGGTAAATGGTCTTTCAGTGACGGAGATCGAGTCGGAGGGTCTGCAGTGTGGCCGAACCACCTCAGTTTGGTGCGAAGGATCTGCTTGACATCGAAGATCGAGGAAGGGTTGGAGCTGCCACTCGACATGGCAGCCCGGGTGCGAGGCGGCGGAGACGGCGGGGGAGGCAGCGGCGGTGGGCGGTGGTGGGCGCGCCTGCCGCGATGCCTTTACTCGTTCCAAAAATGAATGTTCCTAGACTGAAGAACACCGGGACTGGCAGAGAGCCAGAAAAAGTGTGTGTGTGTTTGCGTGTGTGCGTGTGTCTCAACGCTATACTATGGTGCTGAAGGATCTAATGCACACCAGCCGCAAACGTTTGCCTCAATTGCATTGTTTTTCGTCTGTGTAAATTATACACTATCTCAATAATGGTGATATCCATTTGTAGTCGAAGAGCATTTAGTAAACCTGCCTCATGGTTTGACTCAGTCGTCACACTGGATTCCAATTCAGATCATTGACCTCAGCTGTTGTAATCAGTCAGGAAAAAATAATGAAGGCATTTCAAAGGTTACCGTTCCATGAAAAGCTCTGTTTTTTTAATATTACATTGATTATTCTAATTCACAAGAAATACTTCCTCATCCTGAGGGAGATTATTTAGTTTGCTTTATTTTGATCTAGTGTTGTTTCTGGTTGTTAACAATGTTTGGGATCTTTCACCACAGTCACAACATTAAAAAAAGAGATTTCAAATGCCTATATACTTACTGGAGTGGCATTGATTTTGTGATTTTCATGTCCTTGAAATGTGTCGCACATAATTTAATCTCATTTAAATTTGATCTTGTTAAAAATCGATGACAAACCTACTCGGTGGAAATCAATCAAAGTAGAGTTGGCTCATACAAGCAACTTAGGTTCATTTGGGATGTAAAGCTATGATTATATATGTCTCAATGTTTGCCATAAAAATAATTGGCAACCAGTCTATGGTGATCATTAAATGTTTTTGAGCAAATATTCCCTGGCTTCAAAATGTCTCCCATTAATGTTGTATTTTAGAACAAATTATATTGGTAAAACGAGGATTCCATGATACTGTTGCAAACAGCACTCTGCTGTATTTCCCACTGCTTTTGTTATTACAATAAGAAACAAAATACTGGGCTGTGACTGATCATGTACACGTACCATGGGGAGATGCTGACTGTGATTCATTCAGGTGTGGTCCAGCAGAGACAACCAGTGGATCCAAAATATGATGCTGCTGCACACATTAAAAAAAAAACAATCGACTGTATAAAAATGCATGCCAAACTCCACAATGAAGCACTTCACACACAATAAACACTTGCCACCAATAGATCATCTCTAACCACATTGTTATCAAAATGCACAGTTTCTATAAATAAACTGAAAAATATGAGCAGGCAGCTATTTGAGTGACTTCGAGGAGGAAATACTGGTGCCTTACAAAGCTTTTCAAAGCAGACTCAGTTATAGTGTGCTGCAATATTAGCTTTTCATTGTATAAACTGTCTTTAGCGTGTTTATGCACACGTGTTTACAAGCTCTTGTGAGCGGGTCTTTTCCAATAGCTGAGGCATCAGGACAGAATATACATCCTGAATTATTAATGGAAATGGAAACAAGCATTTTTTTCTTCCTGTATCAGTAAATCTCTTGCGTCCTTGTACATAGCCAGCAGCCATCTGGCACCTGTACACTTCTTCCATGACTGCCAATTTCAGAATACAACATACGTACAGCAATTTGGGTGTTATTCCGCAAATACAAAATGGCACACAGGGATGAAGACATACACACACACGAACAATTCGCAAAGAGATTACAAAGTATTTCATCAGCTTCCTACTGGTTTTCATCTCATCTCCCAATTTCCCCACCTCAAAAAATACAGTATCTGTGTCATTTTAAAGTATCCCCCCCCTCCTCGTAGTGCCCTCTTTAACTGTTCCCACTCTTGGCAAATAGGGGGAAAAAAGGATTGGAAGAAGATGAGCAAAAGACGGAACATCAGAGAGGCAGGATTCGTAGCCAAATAAATTGTGGGATTTAATAATTTAATCTGCCCTGAAGCAGTAAACCAATCTCAGACAGCCCATCGCTCCCATGGAAATGAAAAAGGGATAGCCCCCGCTGGTGACAGTTCCTCGATCCTGTGATCAATTATTCGAGGTCAAAAGCTGGTGTAAAGTCTCTAAAATGTTTCCTGTCGAAGGTCAAAGGTGGAGACAGTGAACCATGCTTTTAATACTATATGGACAATCTACAGCACAGTGATGAATATATTTATCTTATTATACTCAGCAGCCAAGATTTTTCGATGTCATGGGCACGATTCCATTTCTTGTTTCGTGGTGCTTGTCACACATTTCCTTGTTGTAGTTAGTGCTATTCTTTTGGTATGTATAGATTCAGTTGTACTATATAAAACTTCAATCGCTTTTCTTTCTTATCTCGGGGTAAAAAATATCTACATTATCCCCAGATTTTAATGTGTGGACAGCATTTTATTTCATCCACAAGCTCGTTTATGATTTGGACTGAGGAAAGTCACCTTCCCGCCTGCCAAAGTGATCCATAAACTAGAGGAATTTTGAAAGTGAGCAAAAATGTCATGTTGAAATATGGATACAAGTAGAGGATGAAATTAAATTGGACTAATGAAATACACTCAGGGCATATTGTCTTAATTCTAATATTTGTCATCTGGACTGTTGGTAAAAAATACAAATATAAGTCCCAATTTGGTGACTAGAATGGAGCTGTAGTATTATTAACAGTAGTAGAGATTAGGAGTTGTGTTACGCATCAACTACATGGAGCTGTGCCAAAAGGAATTCCATAGTATAATTACCCTATATTGATCCATTTATAAGGTGCATTCCATTTTCAGGCGCACTGCAGGCTTTTGAGAAAATGAAAGTGTTTTTGGTTGCGCCTTATAGTGCGGAAAATACAGAAAGAATAAAGTTTATTTGCGGTATATCATCTATAAAATAAGCTGCAATTTTATTATTGCCATAAAGACGGCGGAATAGCAAGCTAAAATGTTTAAAATCAGGACCCATTTAAAGACAACATTATCGTCAAGTCATATTATCCTATGGAATGTTCTGAGAACCTCAAAAGTGAATGCAAATGACACGGGTGCTTTCTTTTACTGCACTTATAATAAAAAATAAAAATCACTGGGCTCAGCTATCATGACATGAGGTGTAAAATGGGTAATCTGGCCTCCAATCACCAAAAGGCAGTTTGCAGCTAAATGTGGGATAAGAGAAACAGGCAGTGGAAACATGAGGCGAATACAAATGTGTATATTATTAGCTTTTAGTAAGAGATAGTGACTCAGCATTAATCGGCACTATGTGAGATAATTACCAAAGGGGGTCGTTTCAAGGACATGGGCTGTCTAGCCTGGGAGATTTGAGCTTTTAACCTTGTTTATGGCAGAGTGAAAGAATGAATGAATTCAATAAACAAATGTGAGTGTTAATGGAATCCAATGAACAATAAACTTGCTTGTTCCCCTATCATAAACCTACCAACACGACGTCTTTGTTACCGAGCAAGAACATGTATTACAATATCCCAAAATAAAATAAAAAATGCGTTTGATCTTTTTTTTCTCCCTTTTGCACTCGCGAGAAGGCACATTTCAGTCTCGCTGATGAGGTTGAGATAACCCAGTTAGGCATTATGAGACATAGAAATTGTTATGTGCTCCTATAAACAGAATTTTACAGTAGTTGTTAAAAAGCTCTGCTAATATCACATACACGTCTTTTCTGATGGAAACAATGGCTGATTATTGTCATTAAAATGCTTCAGACTACCAAGAAAGAGCCATGATATACAGAATCAGCATCTATAATTCACTGCTTGGGTAAAGCGGAAAAACAATATTGTATCTTATTTATTATATTAGAGATTGGTCAATAAACAGGAGTAATTGTGTAGAGGTTTGTTGCTTTTCTATAGTTGTTTTATAACTGTTTAGTTTACGTATTTTGGTTTTAGAGTTTCTAGATTTGTGTTTTGATTGTGTTAATGATCTAATTTTACAAGCATGTCTTTTCCCCAAAAGGCCCGTAAAATGTTATGGTGCAAATTGAGACCAATAAAGCCCTTTTAAGTGTACGTGTTCATGTACATGTTTTATGTTGAGTCATAAAAAAATAAATAAATAAAAAAAAAAACAACTCGATATTTTGAGGTACCTTGAAAAACGTGGGGATTTTTGTAGTACTCTAAATTTACAGAGTAAAGGCAGTATTTTCGCACAGAGGCTTGTTTCAAGTGAAGTGCACTTGGAAGCCCATTGATTTTCCCTGATATAAAAAGATTTTATTGACGTGGCATTTTCACACTAGGAAAGGTTGCAGACGTCAGAGTGGAGAGCCCGAGAGGGATACAAAAAGGGACACTGCTGAGAAACTTATCAGCAAAGACGCGACCTTGAAAAACGGACAAAAAAACAGCATCATGCGGAATATTGAAAAGATGCATAGCTGTCTTCTTGCACAAGTAAAGATAGTAAGATTAAAATTAGGCTAGGAGAACAACCTTTGTCACCTTTGAAAAGCACATCTCCATGCGGAAGTCGATGATTTGTACTTTGCACATAATTTATAAAGCCTGAGGCAATGCCTCACTGCTCACACAGCACTTAATCACAAAGCTCTATTTTCCTCCTTGGAAAAAAATGGTTTAGCTTCCTAATATTTACCTATTTTCGTTCCTTTCTTCCTCAAATCGGTACATTATATTTTGTCTGAGCAAGCTGTTTTTGGATAAGCCTTTAGCAAAAAATAAAAAAACGGGATATGTGGTATTTTGCCCACTTAATTTTGGCACCCTAAGATTTTGATGCAACCTTCATCTTAAATTTGATGGTGCGATGCGAATGACAAAGTGCACAACCAATAGTTGTAAGCATTTTTCTCCCTGTCAAAATTGTGGCATCTTAAAAATGTTTAATAGGCTGTCAACTGTGAAGCTGAGATAAGACTTCACCTGGCAGCTGTGCCTAACACTGCATTTGTGATGTGTGTGTCGGGGGACTGGCAGGATAAGTCAGTGATTCTGAGACATCTGACTGTATAAATCAATACTCCACGGCCAAGACAAATCAAGCCAAGTCAAGAGAAATTAAGTCCTGTTTTTTGTTGTTGTTGTTTTTAGTCTTTGTTGGTCATTTTTGGAACAAAGTGTTGATGATTGTTTCTGACAACAACAAAACTGATTGATATCTGACTGATAACCCTATATATCACATGTGTCAAAGTGGCGACCCGGGGGCCAAATCTGGCCCGCTGCATCATTTTGTGCGGCCCGGGAAAGTAAATCATGAGTGCTGACTTTCTGTTTTAGGATTAGATTAAAATTAAGACCAAAGATCTATATTTATTTGATTGATTCCCCTCATTTTGAATCAATAATTGTAATTTTTAATCATTTTTTTCTGTTTTTAGTTCAAAAATCATTTTGTAAAATCTATAAATATATTAAAAAAACGCTAAAATAAACATTGTTTTAGATCTATAAAAAACGGAATATTCCAGGATTTTAATCCAGTCCAATTAATCCATTAAAAAAACGAACCAACCCGAGTCTGACACCCTTGCTCTATATCTTTAGATAGGTCCTCAAAGTCATAGCATTATTTGTATCAAATGTATGCCTTGCACTGCATATGACAACCTCTCAGACACACACACTTACCCACATAACATGTCGACTCACATTGCACCAATAGATCCATCCGTCGTCAGCCTCTACTGGGTGAACACGACAGGAAGCATGAGCGGAAGTGAAGCATTGTGCTGCTCGCACGCTGAGCGCCGAGGGCCCCATTGCGCACTTCCTCATCTTCAACTGTGAGCTTTTTCTTTGAAGGCTTGGCTTGCAGTCAAAAGATGGTCCAAGAAGGCTGCGTGCAAATTTGAAATTCAAAGTAAAAAGGGAGGAAGATTAGACGTTTGTGCCCTTTTCATAAGGATAAACATGACAAGGACAATTGTGACTAAACCTCTCCTTCTCATGATCTTCATTTTCATCATTTGCCTTCCAGATTGGTTCACTTTGTATCCAGGTGAGGGATTGTGTGTCTTAACGCTTTTTAGGGGCTTACTATACTATATATATACTATATTATTTAGTATTTCAAAATGTTTAAGTGACGGCCGGCATAAAAATGAAGACAATGGTATGCCCTTTTTGATTGTTCAATGTTGAGACATGTAGAATGGCAGTAGAAGCCTGGTCTACCATTTGTAACACATCACGTGGTTCAGTTAAGATATTTAAGCCAATTTCTTAATAATACAAATATGGGCCTACATTCATCATGTTTGCCTTAATACGTTTTTTCCCCAAAATGATTTATTTGAGTGAATTTCTATAAGCCTTCTGTGGGTGTAGTAGTTCAGTCACCATTTCTTACTTATTTTTATCAGCGTCAAAATTGAACATATTCTGCTTGCCCTGCAAATGGGACCAGCGAGTGAAGGACAGAGAGAATTGGAGTGCAGATATGGAGATGGGAAGAAAGACGTCATATGACTCCCTGCGAAAGGCTTGTGGCGAGAGAATTGCCAACAGTAGCCTAAGGCAAGACAAGATGTGGATTGAGGACCCTGGTACACGGATTTACATGTGTGAAACACAAGGGAGTGTGCCGGAATTACATGGTAACAACTCTTGTTCAGGTACCAGTCAACCTTTATACTTCTCCTAGTCCTTAAACATGGCTTCAAGGTCTTAATACTGATTATTTACTAAATTGAAATGACCTTTCTCAATTACTCAAACTCCAAAAGTGAAAGTCTAAATTGCTGTCAGAACATGGATATATTGCCCAGATTCGTACTACAGGATCGTATTAGTGCACAATTCTAGCCTATCCCAAACACGTTGGGGGCTCAGTTGGGCATGTTGAGAGGGAGAACTTAAATGGTTCCTATGTAAAAGGCAAATACTGATCAGGGGATACAATTATTTTCAAAGAAATTATAGGTAATTTAGGTCAAAATCTGAAAGGAGTCTGATTTAGAACTCTTCATTTTTTTGCTACCTATCAAAATGATTCTAACATGCATGTAATATAAAGGGTTCAGTCGCCAGCTAAAATCAAATTATCAATAAGATTTTTTCCCTCCACATTTCCAGAAGCAAAGATTGACATTGAGATATTGATGAAGCTCCAACACGGAGATGCTGACACCCTGAAGCTTACTTTATATGGCCACACTAATAGCAGCTCCCTACAGCTTCACCCACTTGAGGACGAGACAGATGATGGGGGTCAAAGCGTGGTAATTTATTGCTGTCACCAAGCCCCCCTCACTTCAGAGACATCCAATTACATTGTGTGTCTGGTGAGACTATGGAATCACACAATTTCTAACGCTGCAGAAAAGAAGGAGCTTGGACAGACGCAAGGTTTGTATGGGGAATTTATGACTAACATAAACAGTCATGAACCTTTTGCCATTGGCTGAATACAATAGTGAAAATGACTCACCCCAACAGCTGTCTCTCGCAGATGAGTGGAGTGGAATGTTAAGAATTCTTTGGCTGGTTCTTTTGTCTGTGGCATTGTTGAGTTTGACCTTGGCTTTAATCAGACAAATGAAACGAAGTGGAACCTGCAGTAAGACTCACATGTTTATATAACCACTCCAAAATGTCAAATAATCCAAAGTGTTAAATATAATAAAATTTTACCTGTACCTGTGTTCTTCAGAGAAAGTGCTTCCCCATGGTCATGGTGTAAACAGGCATCAAATTAAAGGTCAAAAAACACAAAGCCATAGAGAGGCAGGGAGAAATGGCCTGACATGGTCAGGTCAGTCAAAAAGAAATTCCTATTTACAAAATCATAATGAACTGTAAATAATATTCTTTTTCCATCACAGGACTGCCTTCAATTGAAGAGGTTGAAGTCATTGGTAAGAGATTATAACACATAAACAGGTCATCTTAAATGATAATAACAATTGTAATAATCTTTAATCATCAATTCTATTATTTCCAGATGATCCTGAAATTGTACCAGATGGACATGTGGACTACTCTAATGTTACCAGTGAAGAAATAATGAACCCAGGTGTGAAGCTTAGTAGAAAATACACATTTAGGTGATATGGTGAACCCCACTTTAAGTAAAGATTAGACTGTAGATTAAACCAGGTGTGACAGGAAACCCAAAGATGTGCTCAATTGAAATATTTACCCTCAAATCTTTCAGTTAATCTTCATCATCGTCCAATGGTTTCTTTCCCTCAAAAGAGGAGCTGAGCTGATGGACAGAATGCAACCTTAGTTTCACCACAAAATAAAAACATGACATTATCAGACACCTCAAAAAAATTCCATCTATCAATATTCATAAATGTCTATACTTGTAAATCTTGTCACATAGAGATGTGTTCTAGCTCTTTAAATACTGAAGCCACAGAAGATAGTTTAAAAAAAAATCAACATTGGGCATTTCAATAAAAATGTTTTGAATAAATCTTTGGTTCTATCAAACTTGACATCCCATAATGGCATTTAGCGTAAAGGTACATTTTTGCATTGAATTCTTGTAGGTAGAATACTGGAGAGATACAGCTAATCTAAGGTAATATAAGTTTGTTTTAAATGTCAAGTAATTTTAAACACACAAAATACAATCATCATGAACACTGGCATTTTTAAGAGTAAAATTATTCTCTTGTGTCCGTCAATGCAGCGGAGTGCAAAGAGTGCTTAGCGTATTCTTATATTAATGTAAACACAAACACATTTTGGTTATGCTGACATGTTGGGGATAATTATAAATCTATATTCAGTTACCTGGGCTGGGCATATCCATGTTAAAACAACATGTGGGTTACTTACTGAAAGACAGGCTGACTGCCAGATGTTTAGTACGTCAACATTAGTTTTGTATTATAAAGATAAATAAACATCTTCTGATGCTGCAGCCGGAATTTCTTTCACGTTTATGTACATAAAATAGAGTGGGTATGTGCGGGTGTGTTATTGCTGCACGTGTGCTGGCGGTTCTGCGGGGGTTTTGGAGCGTTGGCTTTCGATGTGGGAGATCTGCAGAACCGGTAGCAGAAGTTGAAATGCGTTTTGAATGTAGTTGGTGCTGTTGGAGCCCTGAGAACAATAGATCACAAGACTTTTTGGAACATCACAGCTATTTTGCATCATACAATGTCCAAAAAGAGTTCAGTTATTAATTCTAAGTGGTGTAAAAAAACAAAAACAAAGATACAGCTCTCACCTCTAGCAACACACTGTCAACCAGCGGACCGAGCTCCTCAGCTTTCTTCTCCCACTGAGTAACAACAGAGTGTTAGTCAATTCCCTCATTCATTACCATTATCTCCTTGGAGCACATCATCCCTTTTCCACTGGCCCACACTCACCCCAACAATTAGCAGCGTATCTGAGAACTTTCTGGCCAAAAACTCCACCTCCTTACACATGGCGCATGTTAACCTGCGAGGCAAGCGAAAGTTTGAGAAGGAATGGGCGCCAATATACTCACGCATACCAGCATACCTGGTGAGGACATGTGCCTGATCTCTTGCTGCCTTCTCCTGTTCCTGCTCTTGGCCGTGGAGGATGAGTTCTGCCACTTTGTGAAGCTGCTCAATACTCCGGGCCGTCACTTCGGCCAGACTGCCCACTGACGACAAGTAGACGGACTGTGGAAAAAAAAAAGGCAGATTGAGTGAGAACTTAAGTGGATGTTTATGCTCAGCCATATTGAGGACGGCTAACCTCCACAGACTGGAGGCCGTCCTCGCTTTTTGTCTCTGCATCTGCTTCCACCTTCGCTGCTACATCTTCCTCCTCCGCCTCTTTCTCTTCTCCCGGCTGCTCCTGCGTCTCTCTGCCTACAGGCCGCTCCACTTTGCTCACCCAATCGTGGGCGTTCATCTGAGCCTGGAGATGCATAATTAGCCGTCATTCCGCATAACGTGCAACAACTTATCTTGATCTTGTTATCACATGCTGGATTTATGCTGGTCTCATTTAAGAGCAAATCACAATATTGAAAATGACATACTGAATTGCAACTTAACACTTTCTATGACAGCAGCCAGTGGAGTTGACAGCTGTTCAAAAGTTGACATTTTACGACAAATTCAAGGGTTCAGTTTCGAATCCATTTCATATTTATGTAACATGCCCAAAAATTGATTAATTATCCTTATGCATTCACATTTGGCATGATGGTCATGGAAATGGTGATCAAATCAGACTATATGTTCATTATTCTTGGGGTATCCGATAATCTCTACCAAACTTTACGTGCATCTTTTACCTTGTTGAGTTTATCTGGTGTAGCAGCAATATGAAGCTCAAAGAGCAACTCAGTGAGAACACTCATAAATTCTTCATCAACTTCATGGCAATCTACAAGAATACAAACACACTAATTTAGACAGCTTCATTTAAACATATTTGGGGGCCACTGTAAATATATATAGTATGTTTTCAAAGATGTTTCAATTGGTTGCAAATTGCTTGAAAATGAATGAACACATTTCTATTCTATTATTGTGATTCATTTAAAATATGTTATGTTTTATCATTTAAAAAGGATTCACATCGACTCATTGGCTGCCATTGAGGATGATGATGACTTATCAGTGCAAAAAGATTGGAGGTCTATCACTGTCATTGCCAGCCAATGAGCAAAGATGGAGTAACTTTTCACAAAACAACACTAAAAATGCTACAATTAAAAAATATATTAAGACTACCTCCATTGGGAAAAAGGCCAACCAGTAATTTACCCTTAGTCTGCTCTTCATCTTTAGTCTCCTCTTCCTTTTCTTCTTCTTCAGGCTTGATGAAGACTCCCTTGATGAAAATCAACTCCTTTTTTACTTCCTCCTGCTCTTCTTCCTCAAGGGAGGCGAGGAATGCTTGGACCTGTGAAACCCATTCGCCATTATTTTTCCAATCAACAGACCCCTTCAAACTATTGGCTGACCTTGGTCTCGCTCTCATTGGACAAGATCTCTAGAGCCTCAAGGTGGGACAAGCCTTGGTAGTCATCGAAAAGAATCCCGTAATGAGCTGTTGGTGCGCTAATGGGTTGGTTACTCAGCCGTGCTCGCTCCTTCTCCTTGGCTTCCTTCAACATCTAAAAAAAAAAAAACGCAACAAAGACAAATGTGGATGAACGCCTTGACAGGATGTATGCAATTCCTGTGAATTTTAGCGTGATGGAAGGTTTTGGGGTACCTGACTCAGCGAGGCAGTCTTCTGCATCAGCGTCTTGGTCTTTTTAAAACCCGGGTCGCTCTCAGCTAGAACGATCATGGTCTTCTTTCCGATGAACTCCAAAGCATCGAGACCGCCACTGAGCACAGATTTACCCTGAAAATCCCAGCGTGACTAATTAAAAAGTACTTTCTGAGATATGTTGTGATATTACGTTGCACGATTAAAAATACATCTGAAATGATTTTTTTAAACGGTGATAAACAATAGGTGAATGTAATTCCGCTAACGTCCACTAGTGGACAGCAATCAGCCGCTGTGCCTTTTTTTTTTTTAAACAATTAAAGTTTAGGATCCAGATTAATTGCATCGAATGGTGAGCTGTGAAACATCATCTGAATTGTATTGCTAGATATGAAGCAATCCACACTCCTAGTGTCAATGTTTCCTCACCGTATTGTGCATAGCGTTGGAGATAGCTGAGAAGACGCCCCTGTTGGAGGTAGTGGCCTCAGGAGAGCTGCCCTCTTCAAAGCTTGAGGGCTGGACATTCTCTTCTTCCCCAGTTTGCTTTTCCTCTAACATATCCACATCTTCCTCCTTGGCCTCCTCCCCAACAGAAGTCTTGTGGAGACGCAGAGCTTCTCCTGCCTTCGCTTTGACGGATGTCAAACTGTGACCTTTTGCAAAAAGAGGAGAGCAGGAAAATTGGCAAAGGAAGAGTGAACAAGGATATCAAGGGTGACACTTACCCACTGTTGAAGTAGCACTGCTCAAAATGGATTTGCCCCATGAACCCCAACCTCCCCAAACTTGCTCATTAACCTGACTTGAGGTCTGCAGACAAAAAAGACAAACATTAAGAGTGTTGCATCTCTAAAATTTGGGTTTTGCTGACCAACCATGTTATCTTTCTCCTCCTCGGCACCATCTAAGTTCACTGATTGGTCACATTTTGTCAGTTGACATTCAGTCTCTGGACTCTCAGTCGTCAGGACCTCGCCGGGGTCATCGGACGCTTCTTCGGGGGTTTGGAGGGGACTCTCAGAGGTCTCCTGAGGCTGCTGAACTTCATAGGAGGCTGCTGCGGCTGTGGGGGCTTCAGGGACATCGTTTCCACTGTTAAGGTCAGGTTGAGGTGGTTTTCCTGGTGGAGGGAGGGTCTCTCCGTCAGAGGGGTCAGACTGGGACATGGTGATCTATAAAATGGAGAGTAAGAGTGAAGAGCCCATGCCCTCTATCAAATCCTAAACATGGCAAATACTTTTAGTTGAGAAGTGCTTTCACAGTGACAATGACGTGAACCTGATGACAAAGATGAAACCTAGAAATCTGGCATTTGAGTGTTGCATTACAGCTGGTAGTGGCTTGTGCGTACACCTGGGGGGTTCATGTTGGAAAAAAATCACAGCAGTTGGACTTTATACTACTACTCCAAACTTTCCATATGACCTTCATATTTGTCTCCATAAAGGTTTGAAGTTTAATGCGAGTGAACTGCTCTGTCTATGTGTTGTTGTACCACACTGGCGCCTGCTGGTTACCTGCTGTAAGTACTCGCAGAACTTCGGTCTTTCAAATTTGTTTGCTCTCCCTGTTTGTACAAACTATGATAAGATAAATATAAATATTTTTACAGCCTTGAGCTTCAATCAGCGTGCCTAACAGACACACAATACCGAAGGGGAAAAGATGATACGTACAAAAAGTCGCATGCATTATCAGTTATACAAAACAAAACATCCCTGCAAATGTTTGAAAATAAAGTAAAAGCCAGATCTGCCAATCATGAAATCCATTCATAATCAGTGTCTTTAAGGACACTGACAACACCGTTACACGCACTTCCTGCAAAAGTGACGTCCAGGCTAAAATTTATATTTTGATAAAAAAACACCTTTAACAGTTTAAACAGTTTGATTGGAGCGAGTTTGTCGCGTGAATTGCGGGACGCAGTCAACTTTAGTGTTGTTTTTGCATGTGTGGAAGGTGAGAGTGTAACTCACCCTCTTGGTACCAGCCGGCGACTCCTCTTCCGCCACGCCACGTCGGCAGGCCGTGGTGTGTCCGTACCAAAGACTAACAATCACCAAGATGATTCCCTCCTACTCCCTCAAGCGATCGTTGTAAGGAAATTACTGCTATCAAAGAGTACCAGTTGTCAAGATAGTTCACATATCTTCGTTTGGTAGTAAAGTCATTCAAATTTGCAAATCTGGGAACTATTATTTTATTTTATTGTTATATCATTTATTTTATTATTATTAAAAGTATGGAGTTTCACATGTGCCAGGGTAGAAAAAAATCATGGCTAATCTGGACTGGGTGGTTAGCTCCCCGGCCTCACAGTTCTGGTGTCCTAGGTTTGAGAAAATGAATGAATGCAGGTGGACCATCGTAGTTCATTTGAGCTTGTTATTTTTTTTGTTTCATTTTTCCGAATTGAATGTGTTCATAATTTCTGAGGTAATACAAAGTATATGAGTGCAATCAATTCTGAAAATAGTATCAATAACTTTATTAAGTGGTATGAATAGTTTGTTTCAAAATAAATGCAAAAATGCAGACATACCTGTAATGTTCACAGTTTAACATATTCCCTTTAAATTACCAAATTAGATTAAAAATAGAGAATGTCCATGAGAGCCTCAACTTTGTAGAAATGTGGAATAAATGTTATTATAAGTATCAAAATCATGCTTAATAAAAACCTGTAATTGCCCTTTCAGTCTAATAATTAATTACAAAATATATATGAATATAATATATATTACAGCTTACATCTGCAGACACACGAAAACCCTTATAAGCAAAAAATTGGAAAATGCTGATCTGTTCAGTTGCTACATTTGAGTAGCATGTTGAAGTTGATATCTTTGCTTGGGTGCCTTTGGGAACTTTCTCTTGAATCTTAGCTATAAAGTGCAAACGGCATGCTTTTTTTTTTGGCTTGTTCTTGGGAGGCTATAGGTCAGAGGGAGTGAAATTTAATTGGTGATATAATGGCCCATTGAAATATTGAAAGTAAGTCTTGCCTGGATTGCTGACATTTTCCCCAAGTAAAAAAGTGCCTCGAGATAAAAATTCCCATTTACATTGCATCACAACCCCCCTTTCCCAAAAACAGTGATAACAGATATGTTCCTGCAATTCGGATGTCCTCGCTGAAACAATAATGCCCAATGTACAGCAATGTTCTGAATAAATTGAAAATACTCTGCCAGCCAGACCTGATTAAGTGCAAGAGCGCCAACATCATTCAAAATTTTGGTTGCAGACAAGGTGTGCACTCTTTCAAATTGGGATGTACAATTGGCACAGTTAAACTCACCTCTAGTATGGATGTGGAATGTGATATAATGTGAAAAACACAATTTGTTGACAATTTCAGATCATATTGTTTGATTTGGTTTTATGCCTCCAAGGAATTTTAAAGCCTAAAATGCTTTACATATACTGTAGCTATTTGAGCATTTTTTTGGAATGTAGTTGGGGCCTTTTAGTGTTATTAGTGTAGCAATTCAGTTCTAATTGTGTACTGGTAGCAAATAAAATATTCATTGTAAGACTCAGCTGTTTATGTGTGTATATATTAATAATACTAACATGTGAATTGCCTTACAAGCAAGAACAAAGAGTGCATAGACCTAAAACTGGGATTGAATCATTGGATACCATCAATAGCCATAGAAGTCCAATCCATTTTAACTGGGAGGATTTGCAGTGATTGATTACGGAATTTGAAAAAAAGTGTGCACATCACTTTTGGACGTGTGTGCAAGGAGGAAGCCGTCTCAAACCAGCTGAGATGTTGCAATCCCTCTTAAGAGACCTGCCATATTGTAATAATAACGCAACGTGAATGAAAAGGAGCATTGTACGAAAAGCAGTACAGCACCAGCTCATATTTGGGTTAGAGAGGTGAAAGCTTGCCCCAGTCCACACATTGGGCTACAATATTAATCCCACCCCCCCATCCTCTCCACAAAATCCAAGTGGTCCAGTCCAATTGTTGACCAGTTTACTGGCGACTTGTCCTGTGCTGAGCTTTCACACCAGAAGGTGGCGCTTCTTGTGTAAGGCCAAGTGATCTGAGCGAGAGAAGCTGCGCTCGCAATCGGGGCATTGGAAAGGTTTGACTCCCGTGTGCTTGCGAAAGTGGCGAGTGAGCTCGTCAGACCGGGCAAATTTCCACGTGCAGCCTTCCCACATGCACTTGTATGGTTTCTCACCTGTAAGGGTGCAAAAACATTAAAAACTCATTAACGGACTGAACAGAAAAACAACAAATTGAGCTTATTTCAAGAGTATTTTTTTTTTTTAAATCCTTTCTCGATAGCATAAAAATGATAATAATCTCCATGTATACTCAATTCTGGATCTCGTTGCCATATATTCGCAAATGTGGTTAACTCTGTGAGAGCACCCCTGGCGTACATGTTGTCTGGGGAAAGAATAGAGTGGAGTATCTTACCGGTGTGCGTCCTGCGATGTGCTTTGAGGTGCGAACTTTTCGTGTAGACTTTGTTGCAGCCGGAGAAATCGCAGCGGTGGATTCTTCTTTTCTTCAATGAGTCTGGAGAGTCGGCGGGGAGGGGGTGTTGGCTGGCTGAATGGACAATGACTGATGGGTTGTTGCCCCTAAATGCGGCGAGAATTGATTGAGTGTGTTAGACATTCAACCAGTGAGAAGATTTTTTACGCATTTTTTTTCTATTCATGTATATTTTGTGGCTAGTTCAAAATGTTGGTGTTAGAAGTCAAGGTTTGAAATAAAATATACATCCATTTTAAAAACTCAACTTTTTTTTTTTACATGATTCCAATCCTCAGAAAAGGATATGATTGGGCCAGATTTGTAATCACATGATTTTTGGACTTTCATATAATGTTTGCAGGAACCTTTTAAAAAGGTAAACATCTTCTCAAGTGGAACCTTAATTTAACCTATAAAAGCTAACATGCGATAAGAAATCAACCGTTTTTGAATCGTTTACAAAGAAAGGAGTGGTCTCTCCCCATCAACACTGTGTATGTGTGCATGTGTGGACAAAGGTGTGATAAAGTGGCAGTTTAAAGCAGGTGCAAGGTGTTGAAATAGGAATCTTTGACATCGGTCTACAGCTAAGGAATGTGCGGACACACACAGAAAAAAACAGCCACACACATACACGATGACCCAATCTGTTTCCCAGTAACGAGGTGACATGACCTATATATTTCATGTACAGTACATGTGGTGTAAAGCATGCTGGAATAGAAGTTTAGGGGTGATGACAGGCCAGGTCGCACCCACAGCCGCACTTGGTACGCTGCCAATGACCTCAAAATGATGCCAACAACTACCTGACTGCACTTGTCCAATAAATGGAGGATGAAAGGCAGAATAAGAACAGATGAGCGATAGAAGAAGCAGAGAAGATGCGGGACTTGCAGATGGCAGACGACAGGCTCTAAAAGAACACACACACAGGAAGCAAACAGGAGGGATCTGGTTACAAAAGAGAGAACAGGAAGTGGAAGGAAGAGTGGCGGCGACGGGATTCGGATGGCTGATATAAACTTGTAAGGCCGTCTCCTTGCATTGAGACGTGTACCAGAGGACATGGACGACTGGAAATAAAAAAAAATAATAATAACCAGTGCAGAGAAGGAATTTGGAGTGAAGATGAAATCAAAATGGGCCCCCTCTTTTTGTTGTTGTTGTCGTCGTCTTCATGTATAACAAAACAGTTGATTGTCATTTACAATAGAATTCAATAGAAGTTCTGTCATTAAACTAAAATAGAACTGCAAGTAGTCGCAGTTTTTAACCTGCAGATACACAGTGGAAAAGTTTGTCAGTTATAAAAAAAAATGGTGTCATAAAAATAGTTAGTTGTTTTTCCTTTTACTGGTACAAATATTCTAGTGCTCAATTATTCATGGGTGTTAACACATGCTTAACACACAATGACTCTTAAAATCTGGTTTGTTTTTATTAGTGTCATGAATGGTGCTCTTAGCATTTGTTTTGAATCCATCTATATAATTAAACAGACCAATTAAAACTTTAATAATACCTCAAGATCTATATATAATCCCTTATAAGTGAAACTTAGTATAAATGCTGCCTTGCCACATTGTGATAGGCATGTGAATTAATGTTTTTAACTCTTGTTTGTTTTTACAATACGTTTATGAGCATTGCTGGACTAACTCAAGCATTTCACTACTTTCTTAAAAATTATTGTCTAACGTGTAATCTAATGGAAGAAAAATTCTAGTCCGAAAGCTAAAATAAGGAAAAATTAGGCTGAAAACCGTAAAGGGAAACCAATTGATAATTAAAAGAATCACTCTGGAACTCAAATGCAACAAAATCAGTGCAGTCAAGTCAGGGTGAGAAAAGAGAAGTAGGTTAGGGTTGCTCCCACATGGGGAAAAAACAGAAAAATAAAAGTTTACAAAGCTGGAAAAACAACCTGGTAACCAAAAGGGGGGAAGAGGAGAGAAAATCAAAGGTTGGGAAGTGAATGTCGCATGTCCTCTTCCAATCGCAAATGCTTTTACTCAGCCAAAATATCCTCTCTGGTTGTTTTAAGCCACAATTCAGAAGTTTTCCGCCGGCAGAGTTTTCCAAAACTCCAATTGTAAGTAGAACTCTCTCGAAAATACTGGCATGAAGCAAACGCGCCACTTTTGTCTACATTAGAGCTTCTCAATTGTTCTTTAAAAAATGCATCAGTGTGACTCGGTTACATTCCACAGTAAACTTACTCATATTCGTGTTGTATTCTGATGACGGATGACTTGATGTCGTGGCTGCTGTGGTGCTCATGGATGAGTTCAGGCTGAGGCTCAGTTTTGATCCGCTTGAGCAAGTCGTGGGCATCGCCTCGGCCTTCCGATGACTTTGTGGATTGCACTGTGCAGGAATAATATCAATTTCAATGGGACGTCATGGTTTGGCTTTTGCCACGTTAGGTTTTTCCATTCAATAAGTTGAGTAATGTTGAGAATTTAACTCACTGGCAGTCAGGTAAAAAAGAGAGTTGCTCTAAAATGCACAGTTTTTTTTACATTGATCACATAGTCACTGTTAGGATATCTGTATTTACAAAGCCGGAACTAAGGAAACAGATGAACAGCATTCCTCCGGTTCTTAAGCATTAAAGTTATTTCATGAAATGATAATTTGTTCATTGGCTCGTGATAAGGAAGTAAGTATTCCCTATTGTAGGCTGCATGCTTGTTGTTATTGGCATGTGTTCAACACAATCTATGTGAATGAAATGTGACATTGTTTCTCAGTCAAAACGGATAGGACGTCTAGTGCCATCAATGGCATTGAATTATGAGCTTTTTCAGCCAGGTGTCTCATTTTAAATGGATGTCAATTGTTGTGGCCGATGAGTTAGCAATAGTATTAACCAGTATTCTATTTTTAGTTCAAAAATAATTGTAAAAATATATAAAATAGACATTGTTTTAGATCTATAAAAAACTGAATATTCAAAGCTTTCAATACAGTTCTTTTAATCCATTTATATAAAAAAAAATCTAAATATTATATCTAAAATGGTTCGGCCCTCGTGAATTCAAGTTGACGTTAAAGCGTCAGGGGGGCTTACCTGTCTTGTGCTCTCTGCTTCGATGATGGTGATGATGAGGGTCATCGTCCGAAGTAACAGGCGGGCTCACCATTATGGGTTGGTGCAGGTGCAGAGAGGAGGGGTAGAGGACAGACAGAGGCACCATGACCGGAGACACCATGACCCCCGAGCTCTGGATGACCCCCGAGCCGGAGCCCATCAGAGGAGCCACCATGGCAGGGTATGACAGCGAAGCGTGGGACGGCGGGGAGTGCCGCTGTGTTAGTTGAGGGGAGCGGCGCGGTGACACACGGCCGCCCCCACTGTTAGGGGACGGCGGGGTGCTGCGCGAGGAGGCCGGCGAGGAGGCGGACGAGCAGTGTGGGGAGGAGGACGAGGAGGTGGTGGTGGAAGAGGAGCGTTTGCTCAAAGACAGATCCACAGGCTCTAACTGGGTGTGCGACGGACTGGCTGCGTGCGACTGGGCCAGAGCCGCCATGTGGCTGTGGCGGTAAAGGTGAGCCGGGTGGGAGAAAATAACGCTGTAAGGCTCCGGGGTTTTCACCAACGATGAGTAGAATGACTGTGAAAGAGAAGAGGAGAGGATGCAGGAAAAGGGAAAGGGAACAAAAGAGCAGAGTTGAACATTTCCGCTCATTGCCGAAAACAAGCATCTACCTCGCAAACAACTACAGGCCGCCAAGAAATGTTAGCGTGGCTTGTTGGCCCGGGAATTTCTCCCAGAAGAGGGTGTTGATTGGTTGGCGGTATGGCGAGGTGTGCGGCTATTGTATGCAAATGTGAACCGGACTACCGCTTGTTTGTCCCGGAAGGCTTGGAATGTGGGAACCGGGCCGTCTAGACACGTAAAACGCGTGTGGGTCGCTATGTACAGGCTATTGTACAGTACGGCATGGAAAACATGTCCAGGCATGATGTGAGCACATAGACTCTCACCGTACACGCATAAAAAACAAACACATACAGCACACACAGACAAACACGAGTCTTACCGTCTCCATGTCTGTCTTCAGAGGGTAATCATACATCAGCATGGCTGCAATGGGCGAACTCCTGCAAAGCAAAACACAAATGATTCAAGTTATATTACGTACATGGTACTTAATTCATGGGCTGCCAATGATGACAATAAAATCCCAAAGCAATCCCTGTTAACAGGATATAAACAATGCAAATTCTAAAAAGTCACAAAAGAGCACTAATGCTCTCTAACAAGTACTGACATGTAAAATGTTCTAATTTCTCAATAAACAAGTTATAGTTCATAGAGAACCAAATCCATCCAATCAGATTTGGAGACTGCACGAGAGCTTCTTACTAATTCTGTTGTTTATCAGCTGTGGTTCAAATCAGGTTCACCTGCTTATACCTTGCCTACATCCTCTTCCTGTGAGAACATTTTCACAAACTCTACGCAATAATCAACACCAGGTCCTTTCCTGATTTGCTCCAGCTGCACTCATTGTATTGGGTATCACTTGCATCCCCAAATAAATCTCACCACATGATAACAAAGCGCAGCCAGTATGCACGCACACCAAGTCTAACCACAATGACTGCTGACTGATGGTGACTAAGTGTGCGTCATGTGTTGACTACAGCCTTTAGGTAATATGACTTGTACTGAGAATGTACCTTAAAGGTGTGTGTCGGTGTATGTGTGTGTGAGATGATCAAAGTCCATGGTCAGGGGACGAGTTAGCCTTTAATTATTAACAAATAGGCAAGAACATAGGCCGTCACTCCCTTCCAAAACAGACACGAATGTTAGGAGTGAAGAGAGAGAGCGAAATGGTTCGGCGGATCAGGAAGGGCGTGAACATGACGACACGGGCCTCACCCATGGCGCGGTCCCGGAGAAACAAAGAGCGAGCAGTCAGGTGTGGCCTGTGTGCGTGGGTCTGCGTTCTTAACCGGGTTTGTATTGTGTTGCAGTTCAACTGAAGGTCAAGCAGTTGTTCTATTGCGGTTGCCAATCAGGTGACGTTAAGAAGACAAACAGACGTTTCATGACTTTGGAGACAATATAGTCGACAGTTCCTCCTTTTATAATTATTTTTTGACAATGCTCAGACATAATATGCTTCACATACAACAAGAGAATAACTTGAGATGCAGTATTTTTGGGTTAAAAAAAATGTGAAGACATTGATGGGCTCAGAGTAAAATAAATTTGTGATGTAATTCCAAAGCTCTTCTAAAATTCCAAATATATCCAAAAAGGTCATAAAATGTAAAAAAAAAGTGCATTGCTTTCCTGAAAGACATGATCGCACGTTTCCCCCCACATATTTGATGTCTTTGAAAGTTGCTTTATATATGCTTGTAGGGCTTAATCTGCTTGTCAGAACATGCAACACATGGGAAAAATCTATGATGACATGCGAGGCCACACACAAGGCCACTCAGTTTTATGCATTTATGTTGAAATTACTTTACAAAAGTAAATCCGGTAAAAAAAAAAAAAACACTACAAAAAAATAAAAAATGGCAGTAAAAAATATTGCTAAACACATTTTTCTAATATAGTTCCCTTTCTCTTCTATTAAAGATCCCAATTTGGTGCATGGCTACCTAATGTATTTGCCTGACCTACTTTGATTGTCACCCATTAAATAAAGCAGACTTTCGGCTCAAATTGACCTGCTGGAAATTACGCAATACAAAGCGCTTACACACACATACACTTAGTTGAAGTGCCAGTATGTGCTGCACCTACTTTGTAAATAAGTTGCCTACCTGTGCACTCCCCATGTGTGTGTTTGTGCATGTCTAGCATGCTGGGCAAATATTGTCCTTTTAGGTCAGTGGCGCTACTGTGTGTTCAACCCCGAAAGACACATCCCACTTGAAGGTCCTTTTGCTTCCCCAATCTTCTTCAACACCTCTAGACTTTCTATTTATCTGTGTCGTGCTTTCTTTCTCCCCTCTTACCCCTTGAATGATAAAGAACAACATGACTGAGGGGGGAAAATATTGTGGCTTGGAGTCCTTTGCTACTGACTTAACCACACACTTACACACACACACACACACACACACAGTTGTTCAGTGCACACAACCACACACTACGTTTTCTGCTTGCTCGACAGAATACACACATTAAATCACTAAAGGCTTAAATTATAACAGACATGAACACATGCTCGTACGTACGCACGCAGACACACATGAACACAAATGAGGGGGGGCTTGCGCGTGCACGGTCTAATGGCAAAACGGCTGTAGATGATGAGATCACCAGAGAGAGAGAAAAAGAGAGCAAACCTCCAGACGACAGCTTTGTCCAAGAAACACGCCACAACTCACATTTCTCCACATTCTTTTTAGTCTTTCTGGGTCTTTACGGACTCATTTCCACTCTGAGCTCATTCCTGTTTTCACCCCCATCCTTTCGATCCATCCCTTTTTTACTCTGAAGGGAAGGAACTGATTGGAACCGACTGATTAGGTGGCCAACTGAATGACTCATTTAGGTGGTGAGCTAATAGCATGCACTGTTGGTGTTTGGCCACTTCTACTAACACCTAGAATTTGGACTCAGAAGTCTACTCTATAGGACAAAAAAAAAAAAGAAATTGTAAAAGGTTTTTTTGCTGCTTCACGAAGACAAGTGTCCATAAAAAAAGGGAAAAAAAACAGGTACTTGTGATATGATCGTGAAACCAGTAGTCAACATAATACTTAGTGTCGCAACACGTAAAAACAACATGGAAACAGCTTTGAAACACCCTTTTAATCATTAGTTAACACTCACAGTCAAAATGAATTGGACGGTTATCAAAGTCGATGTAATTCGGTGAGTCAAATACTCATAGGTAGACGCTTCTAACCTCATCTAAGAATGTGATATGCTGGCCTATTAATACAATTTCTGTATTTGATCAATTTTCCAAATAAAAAAGTAAACTCTTACTTAAGAAACATTCACTTTTTTTCCTTTGGTTGTGTTCGCACATGGTTTTGTAAGTAGCTCCAACAGATGGCTGAAGAGTTGAATACAGCATGATTGAAAAAAAAAAGGCTTTTAAAAGGGTAAACATATCTGATTTTCTTTGCCCAGTTTCTCATACTTTGTAAAGCTCAAAACGCAATGTTGACAATGTAATTTTTCAATTTTTTGATTCACTCCAGCTTGCAGACGGAGTTCATTTATCGTAACTTTTACTCTCCTTACCCTCAGCCACAAATACACAGGGGGCTCTATTGTTGTGGTGTATTGGTGTCTCATTCCAACTGTTGACACCATTTCCCATGGAACATTTTTACACAAAATCCTAAACAAACCACGTGTTTGGCATATTTTTGACAGTACATGATGGATGTAGTAGTTGGAGTAAATACAAATGTTTCTATTGCTGACTACAAGTGCTGTTTTCCACTATTATTGTTTTGTCTGCCACTTTCTCTACTTCTGCATTCCATACATAAAACACATGACCAATACACTACCTGTACACAGTACACAATATACCGTATTTTCACGACTATAAGGCACACCCTCAATGAATGACACATTTTGTTATTTTCCATATATAAAGCACACTGGATTATAAGGCGCCTTGTCTATTATGGAGAATATTTAAGACATTTAAGTGCGCCTTATAGTCGTGAAAATACGGTACTTTTTAAAAAAAAAAAACATTCAATTTAAACAACAAGTACGGATTATCAGACTCCTAAATTTCACCTGTCCAGGAAACAAAGGTTTTCATGTTTTTAAAAACCATGCAAAATCAAACAGATGAGCTCAACAGTTACTCTTAAACTTTTTCTCCACTACAATCGTGCTCATCTCCCTTTATGAGAGCCCCTTACCAACCCCTCACCCCTGACTCACACCAGCACGGAGCCCCTTTCCTGCAGAATATATGACTGTCTGGAGAGGCGTACGCAACGAGGCCATCACTCAGCAAAGACAAACCGAAACACATAATTTTACACGTGGAAAGACATGCCGCAACTGACATGCGTGCTCTTCAAGACATGTACTCGGCAGAGAGGTGAAACTTTCCACAGACCAGCGGAAGCCCTTGCACTGTTATTATTTCCACACGACGTGATGAGTCGGGGGCTGTAAAGAAGAGAGGGAAGCCAGAAAAGGAGAAGGAACAAGGGGAGGGTGCGGGCAGGGGGGCTGCTGCTGGGGGCCTGTGGTTTCCTGTCTCCCCCTCTTTAAGAAAAAAAAAACACTCGACCTCCCTACTTAAATAATAGGAGAGGGGGACTGGAAGAAAAACAAAAAACAGCCCCGCTGACCAAAACTATGTCAAACTGGAAGAAGTGAGGAAGCAAATATGACCAAATTACCATAAACCACAAACTAGTGGAGGTAGTGGTGTGTGTGTGTTAGGTGGGAAGAAAAAGATCCGGCGGTTGAGACGCAGGGGTTGTGTAATGAGTTTTTGTATTATACGTGCTCTTCCTCGGCCTCTTCGGTGAGGATGACCAAATATTCAACAGCTTCTAGTTTAATGTTTAGCTCTTATCCTTCACAAGACGTGCCCTTTGAGCATGAGCAGTGTGTTTGTATGTGTGTGTGTGAAAGCTCTCTTGCGCATTTTGTTCCACCAGATAACATCAGCATGTTGATTCAGGGAAAGAGGCGTAGAGGAGGGTGGAGAATCGGGGGCGTGTGTGTTTGTGTGGAGGGGGGTGGCGGCCCTTGAGACAAACTGGTGTCCAAATAATCATAAATAACTTTCCTTAAGGCTCCACCAGTGCTTACAAAGGACTATGAAGTCAGACAAAGGGACCGAAGTTGCCCCCGTTCCAGTAATCCCCCCCCCCCCCCCCCCCTCTCGTCCACGAGCGTCTCTCCTCCCTCGGTTCTTTCTCGTTGGCCTCTAAACAGGATGAGGGCTTCATATGCCAAGAGGAATGTGTGACGCAAGCCTCGGCCTTGAAACAAAGCACAGGAAACGCGGAGAGACACAGCGAGGAGATGGAGGGACAGGCCTTCGTTTGGAGGTTGCGGGGGGCGACGTGCCGCGTACGATGTGACTCGCACACCTGTCAGCTCATGCCGTGCGTGCGGCTGTCACAGCATGGCGCCCAGTCAACACAGAGATCCACCATTGGGGTCATATTCACTAGGATGACATAATTAACTACATTGTCCTTTACAAAGACAGTTTGATGCCTTGGTATGAAGGTGAGGGGTAAACTTGAAACTGTGACATGCAGGACCTTGCTGTAACCAATTGTACATTACATTTTGATTGATTTGCAGCCATAATATTAATAATTAGAAATAATAAATAAGTTTATATACATATGTATAACCAACAAAATAAAATATATATATTTTTTTAAATTACACGACCAAGATACTTACAATAAATTGGACTTTGGCAGATCCAATCAAAACTACTGATATAAAAATATCAAAAAATAAAAAATACATAAGTTTTAGTTTAATGTTTTAAGAAAAAGCAAGTCTATACTCAAAGATGACTTAACAATGTTTCCTAAATACGTACCTAATTGAAAGTGCGAATTCACAACTGGTCAGAGACATTATAAATTCCACTACAAAAAGACCTAAAGGAAGTTTCATTTAATACATTTTTTAACAACACGTGGAAAGAATCAAACCTGTGATGATTTAGTTATTCTCATATGACAATTTTTCTTTTAAATTATGAAGATTTTGCACACTAGTGACAAATGCGCTCATCTCCATGTCGGGATTCGAACCACGACCATTTGGTCCCGGATTCCAATAAGTAAACGCGAAAAAAACAGCACGTTTTTCCCTAGCTCTTACACACACTACAGAACAAAATCATTTCTAATAACAAATTAGATGTAATTGTTTTCCAGTGGAATATTTCATTTAGAAAAACGATCTCTAAGTTTCAATGCTAGAAACAAACAATTAGACAGCAACGACAACTATAGATCTTAATTGATTGCAATTCTAGACAAAATGACAGTAAGTAAACGATCAACATACCGGTCAAACTCACCTTTAAGTTGAAGTGGGGGCCGTCTACTTTCTGGACAACTACTGGGAACAAACTTTCTCCACTTTAGTCCTCTGCAAAGTGATTCGGCTTCGGCAACACTGACATGAGATCAAGTCCGTCGACACACTGAGCGAGCGAAAACTTCCCTAACTTGCGAAATTCAGTGTCAGTCAACGTGTGTCTTCACTCGTTTCTACGGAAACTACTGCTGTCACATGACCCACACTCTTTTCTCCATGGGGCGGGTCCGGGGCGGGGTCTTACAATCGCTGCGTGTGCGTGCGTGCGTGTGTATGTTTTGTTTTTTTGGGGGCATGGCACTTTAAGAACTAACGGCTATCTGACAGTAGTTTCAGTTTCGTGTTATTGGACGTCTATTGCTGTCAATGGCAGTGGAACTTGATCATGCAGTGACAGCCCTTCCAACTCAAACGGATTGGAAATCCATAATTTGTGGCGATTGGGTTTATAAAAGGGGAGATTTGTTGATGTAAATCCCTTTCATATAGGCTACTATGTACACCCAAGAGTGGTCGCCAGTCAGCTGTAGAGTACACAGAGAGACAGATGACCATTCACACTCACAATGATACCGCCAATAACGGGAATTGAGTTCGCGGCTGCCCGCAACAAAGTCAGGCGAATGAACCACTACTCCATTGCGCCGCTTAAAGTAAACAATTTAGAGTTTTCAATTTGCCCACCATTCATGTTTTGGGGATGCCCAAAACCCACGCATAGAACATGCAAACTCCACCCAGGAAGGCCTGAACCCGGGATTGAACCCTTGATCTTGAAACTGTGAGGCGGGCATGCTAACCACTCACTGTGCCACCTAATTTAAAGTTATTTGGCAAGCTTTAACAACATAACTAAACAAGTCCTTCAGGGTAATTGCATTACATTGTTTGCCACAGAAAATCAAGAATCATGAATTAAACAGTTAAAATATGAAAAAAATACATACAATGTTTGCAATCCCCAAAATGTGGCTGTCACCCAAAACTACTTGCTTTGTAAAGTTAATTAAATAAAAAAAAACCTTATTTTTCTTGTCTAAGAAGAAATTGTGCACTCAAATCTCACCACCTATTACCATTTGATAGTTATCCCATCATATACAAGTCATCAAGGAACTCATTCGTTATTTTTTTGTTGTTGTTGCAATTCTGGGTGTGACAACAAAACTATAATTGGTGATCATGCCTATTACTTTTATAGTGGTGCGTAAGTTAATACATGTTTATGGAATGACAAAAAAAATGAAATTTGGGTGTGCCATCGTTTTCGGTTTGGAGATTTTTTTGTTGGGCAGGGCAAAGTCAGCGGAATAAGAAGACTGGTTTGGGTTTAGTTTCGTTATTGAGACTTTTATAGTGGATTTATGTAAAAAATGGTCTTCTATCATTATATAGCTAGCGGTGATTCATCCTGGAATTTGAGTGTGATAGAGATTTAAAAAAAACAGGGGAAATCATTTTCTATAGCGGTATCATTTGAATTGCCTGTAAAAAATATGTTTCAAAAGACGGAAAGTTGATGTATTGAACCTTTGCACATCATAAATGGTGGTTCGGGATCCAAATTTGTGTAATTTTTGAGGAAATTCTTCCGTCAACTTCCTATTGTGTCAAAAAATTCATTACCAATTGTCAGGAAAAATAGTGGCACAAAAAGTCCTGATGCAAATTTGAAGGGTGAGAAGTAGGACATTTTATGATTCAGACTGAATTTGTGGTTATGGGACTTTTTTTTTTTTTAGATGGGTACACCCTGACAAAATTGCAGTTTGTGTATTTGAATGTGCATGTTTATTGGGTGGCGTCTCAATGAATCGGCTTTCCACCCCTGTGGGGAGTAGCACTTCCTCTTCAAGTCTCAGAAATAACCAACAGACAGTTGAATTGTTCAAGTAAACAGTCTACTGTCACTCAAACACTCTTACATACACATGGTAGAGGCTAAAGTTTGGCGATTTGCGATTTATTTTAATATCCAGATAATTTTCATGATTTTATCAATTCTATACCACCATGAGTAACTATTATATATTATCTCTTGCTTTAAAATGTGTTGAAAACTATTACATTTTTCTTTTTTATGCCAATCGAAAGCAAAAATCTGCGTGTTTTTGAGATCCGGAAGTCATCCATTTTACCCAAAGAAAAACTACACATGATTAGGGAGAACATGCAAATTCAGAGAACCGAAAGTACAAAACTACTGTTCTAAAATTTAAGATTAAAAAATGTAGAAAATACTAGTTTATAGTACATTGTTCATACAATGATGGGAAACGTTTGAGCCCACCAAGTGTCCAATCTTAGTTTTGTCGAAGCACCAGCGTAGGAATAGACAAACACAACACAAAGAGAACCCCCCCACCCTCCTTCCTGGCCCGTTACAGATATGAGTAAGTGACAAGTGGAGTCCTGGTTACACCCTGGCTCTGAGGAAGGGAGGAGAAGAAAGAGAGAGACATTTTGTGGACGCTGGATGTGCTGACAGGACACAGGCGGTCACGCCCAAACTGTGGCGCCTGACCTTCCCTGACAAACAGTAACACCCTGACACACCAATACGTATTAAAACGCACACTCAAAATTTGGGTATAGCCTCATCCTTCTTTTCTGTAGTCTGTGTTGCGTGTTTTTGTGTGTGTGTGACTCAGCAAGATCACTACAATGTTGTTGCGTGTACGCCTCGTGGCTTCATTTTCAACGGTCATTTGTCATCATGCCCAGTGACTGTGTGGGTGCTTCAGGACAAATTGGAGGATGTAAAATGTTGTGATAGAATGACACAATAATTCTACACTTTGCAGGTGTATCTACTTTGGTGACGGCTGGATGTGGTTAGATTGTGAAAATTCATTATCATTAATAAACAGAAGAAGAAAATCACATCTTCATTATCATCATTTCAAACAACACTGCCATATCATGTGTAGAACTTTAACAATGTTGTAAATTGAAAAATAAGTCTCAGCCTAATTCCTGTGTAAAAATGAAAGTGTGTACGTGTGTTGTGTCATGTTTGTCATCATTTTATGACTTTAGTACTTATTGGTTAAGGGAAGGGCCTTGTTATTATTTATGAGTTCATCACAGACAGTTGTAATAATAATCATTTTCTCGTTGTCTATTTTGAGATCACACACACTTCAGGGATTGATTTATCATTACAACTCGACAGTACTGTGTAGACAAGCAGATTAGCAAAACAAGGTAATGCACTAGGTAGACTTATAATTTAAAACTGTTGCCTATATTAACAATATAATTTGACCTAATGTCACCAAAAGTCTATGTCACAGTGATCGAAAAAAAACATACGCACACACACGCTGTCTTAGCAATAAGAAAAAGTAAAGATCCTGTCCTTAAGAAACCGTGTGTTTATACTTATATAGTATGTGTGTTTTTGAATGGCATGAGTACATCCGTGAACATGTTAACTAGCAGTTAGGGCATGTGAGACATTGCAACGTTTAGCAAGTATGAGGAAACATGCTTGCGCATTAGTGGCGAAATGCCTCAGGTCACAAACGCATACACACGCTTCTTCACTACTACTTTTACCAATTTGTATTATTATCTTAGGTTAAACATCATTAAATGCAGCAGGTAGTATTTAAAATAGGAAGTATACTGTAATTAATTAAGGACAGGAAAGCAAAATCGATTTCTTGCAAAAGTGTTGGGACTATACCATGTGTTAAGGATTATTTTAATTCCAGAAAGACAAAACATATAGGATTGATGAGTAGTTATGTTCATTTAGGTCTTATTTGTTTGGTCTAAGCCTAAGGCAAAGAGGGATGCCCCCATAGTGGGCAGTAGGGTTTATCTTAACGCTTTACTAAAAATAACACTTTAGAGTGTTAAAGCTGAGGATGTTTTTGCCAGATGAGTTGTGCAATGCACACAAACATGCATACTAACAAAAGAGCCAACTTGCCCCGACATGATTTTTAGGGCACCTGGAAACAAGTACTATGTCAATATTGGGTGTCATATGATTATTATCTATTATTGCTTCTTATTTGAAGCATAGGTATATTGTTTAATGTTGAGACAGCTATACATATATATACAAACACACATGTATATATATATATGTGTGTGTATATATATGTGTATATATGTGTGTGTATATATATGTATATATATATGTGTGTGTATATATATATATATATATATATATATATATATATATATATATATATATATATATATATATATATATATATATATATATATATATATATATATATATATATATATATATATATATATATATATATATATATATATATATATATATATATATATATATATATATATATATATATATATATATAAAACTATATATATATCCTTTTAAAGCCGTTTTGATATATTTTGAGAGAAAAAAAAACTAAGAAAACATTTTGAAATGATAAGGAATATATTTAAGTACTAGATTGGCAATAATAGAATAATAATTTCAAATAAAAGAAAACGGGTGTATGGCATAAAATATGTTTACAGTGTAACTAAACAGTTTTTTGCAACCAGTGTATAAACACAAACTTGCATAGACATCGCTTGTATCTCTAGCTATGTGTGGTGGAAGGAATACAGTGTTACCGATACAGAAAATATTCATACACGAGATTATTTAAAGCGGGGGGAAAAAAACTAAAGTTTAGGGGAAAACAACATACTTGTTCTTCCTGCATCATTCAGCCTGTGTGTTTCTGGACTTTTCCTTGTGTAATTCATTTCTTCAGTCATACACATGCCCACAAATACCTTCTTTGGGAACAAATCGCTGCTTTCTTGTCATACAGAGACACAAGTGTGAATCTGAGGCCCAAGGGGGGGCGGTGCCATCTTTGGATAGGGTGGTCACATCACATGCTTGTTCGTCACAAAGGATTTCTCATGATTCACCTCTTTCTGTCTTGCTCCTCTTTTAGGTTAACGGGTCTAGATTTGAAAATAAGGACGGCGGATGTAGAGAATCAAGTTTCTCTTTGTCTATTTACCACCTTCTTCACTTCGAGGCGGGGGGAGTCCAGTGTCCTGTCCTCCTGCCCTCCTGGTGAGCTGACAGCGGCCTCGCCAGTGACTTGGCTCACATGTAATTTCACATCCGACACAGGCATTCTGTGGCCATCGGGATTCGTTTTTATACCCAGACTCGTCAGCAAGTTATGGAGGCGCGTGGATGTGCTCGCCAGCTGCTCCTTCTCTAGCTCCAGAGAAGAAACCTTCTCTTTTAGCTCACTCTCTGACTGTACCAGCGCCGCCATTCGACTCTCTAGGCTGCACACCCGAGCGTAAGACACCTGTGTGTAGAAATAGAGGAAAATTTAACTAAATATTACAATAAAAATGTGGATCTTAAGGCTAGTACATATGCTAAGTTCAAAGTAACTTTCATCTGAACTAAATTACCTCATTCGTAGCCCTTTCAGTTCAAATGGATTTGACAGCCATTGCCATTTTTATTCACTCATTTTTTGAAACTAACAGCCACAACACGACTGTATATATAAACCTATACCTCGACTAGCAGTGAGTAAGTAAAATTTTTTCCAGTTTAGCTGTTCATGCAAGTGCATGAAAATTACTGCAGTACGAATACTAGACTATATATTTGAGTGTAGTATGTGAACCTGCAACTCCTCGAGGAGATCAAGATTTTGTTGTCTCAGGCTCTGATTGGTCCTCTCCAGCTGTGCAGCACGCTGATGTTGATTAAGGGTCGGAGGCGTGTCAAGAAGTTCATCCTGCAAGACGTGGTATTCCACCTCATACGCCTGGAGCTGCTTGGACACATCCATCTCACAAACCTGCAATCAGGCAAAAAGAAAAAAAAAGTACTCCATTTTCAGACTGTCATGTGTTAACTCATTGGCTGCCATTGACTTGATACTACTTTCCCATTTTAAATGGATTAGATGTCCATCATTGGAATGATTGTGACTGAATGGGGTAATATTGGAGTGGTTCACATACATTTTTTTGTTAAAATTTGTATTATTTACATTGATGCCGCATTATGTTCAACTCATTTTAAATCCAAACTAACCAAATGGAAAACAGATTGCGTGTGTTTAGTCAGTCTTTTAAAGGTACTATATACATATTGTTGGGGGAAAAGTGGGTCACTTCGAGGTACCTATATTCAACATAATGTAGTGAAATAGCACGAGTGAAATAAACTGAAAGCTAAGGTGTGACTCATTTGCTATTTCACTCAAATTATAACGTCAACGCATAAAATTTCCAGAGCTACTTGATAACATGTCTGACTAATACAAGGGTGCAAATGTCTCCAAATAAAAGGGATAAGACAGACAAATCCCAGTTAAGTGGCTAAATGAGTTATTCTACTGTCCTAGAATGCGCTACTGGCTTTCTAGTTCCTTTTATCTTTTATGCTGACACAGGAGGATAAATGAAGTCATCATCAGCTTCTCACACCATCAGAAGAAGCAAAGGGTGTCTTTTCTCATTTCATCATGATGTAATGTTGCTGGCAAGAAAAGTAAAATCACACCTGTGAATTGGAACCACAGGAGACTTTAAGCATCTTTTTGCTAATTTTGACACAAGAGTCACTCATTGGAGAAATGTATACTGGAGACCCTCTAAAAATACTTCAAATGATTACTATCACTACATTCTAAACTCTAGGATTTTTATAATCTTATAAAACGAAAGCAGGCCAGGCTGCATGCTTGAAGGACAGTTGAAATTTTTTTTTCCGTTTATTTTAAATGGGGTTTTGTTAGGTATTATGGACTTGATGCACAGTCTCTGTTCCATCATGTTTGGCACTAATCATAGTGGTTGTGGCTGTGCGGAAGTGGTGATGTTTATGTTCCTAGTCTCTTTCTAGTGGTTGTTACCACAGAAAATGACAGGCAGACAAATTGAGTTATTTTTTTCTTGAATATCACACACTAAGATATTTGTTAAAGCTTGTTTTCAACTTTGACAAGATTTTTATGTATACATATAGTAGAAAAAGGCTTTGCGACGTAAAGGCATCCACTACACTATGTATGGGTAAAAATCTTAGTCATACTATGTCAGATTGTTTCCTTTAAGTACAATTGACATAGTTAAGTAATTAAGTCATGTGTATTTTTTTAATTGTTCAAATGCAAAAACAATACAAGTATGTTTCTTTTGCATAAGATGAGTTTTCCATGAGACAAGAGTTATCTTTTGGCTGTGGCATGACTTCCTTGCTCCAGGCGTTAAAAAGGCAGTACAGCCACACCCAGACAGGTTAGATGCAGGGTGTGTTTATTTTCCTTTATTGAGGAACTAAAAAAAGAAAGATGGAATGGAAAAAAACTGCATTGTCAATATTGATGACTTTTTCCAGCTTCTCTAAATTTGAACTATAAAGCAGACAACGACAGGTTTGACGAAAAAGCAACCTGTCCTAAGGTTGGAGGAAGTAGATATGAAGCCACGGCAAGTCCAAACAAGTCCGCAAAAGCAAGAAAACGCTCACAGTTGAAAAAAACACGCCAACTGCCCACAATTAAAAGTTGAGCGGAGGGTGTCAACATGGCCATTCCTCTTCACATAACTCTAATACATCATCGAAAGTATGCCACCTGTCACCATAGCAACCAAGGAATTGACAGAGAAGCTTGTGATTGTGCATGAGAGGAACTTTCAGAAATGATACAACTGCTGACAGCATGATGAATCGTCATCACACTTGCTAAAAATATATTTTCCATTAAAAAAAGCTTTTAGTGGCGTTTTTTCACCTCTTTGAATGAGGAAATAAAGTGCATTATAGATCAAACTTGAGAAAGTGACCTATCATGAAAAAATGCTTTGCCTTCTGCTATAATATTGAACCAAATAGTTGTGACTACAGCTCCAGGCTTTTTCCTCTGATTGGAATGTCATCAGAAGGTGACCAATTCACATTAGTCCACATTATGACACATTCGTTCGCGAAAGTGAAAGGAAAAAAACGTTTCTCGTTGCCCTAAGCTTTTGGTGTATTTCCGACAAAACCTCAGAAAGTGACTTATGTACACAAACAACTTTTCAATCCGAAATTGAATTCAAAAAGCTTTCCCAGTTATCTCTGTAACTTTCGCCTTACTGAGGGAAAAATACATTCTTTCGATGGCTGATTTAGGTGAAAGAAACTGGAGAAATGACAAGAGGCCAAACCTGGTTGATGGTTTTCTCCATCTGCACCAGGCCCAGGTTGGGCAGTGTGGTCTTGATGAAGTCCACAATAGACTCCAGGCTGTCATGTTGCAAAATCAGAGGCTTATGGCTACCCAAAAGACTCAAGGCCACCTTGAAGGTGACCTCTGGCCCCTGGAGGAACAACATATCTGCCAAAAAAAAAAAAAGAAAACCACATAAAATATCAAAATAAAACCCTCAATAATTGTGTATTATGAAGCAATTGTAAACAGATGACTTTCTTTTAAAATAAGTGAATACATTTTAGCCAAGCTCCAAACCTGTAGCATGATATAGCGAGTTAAAGGTGTGCAAATGTGTGCTTTGAATATATGAGGGTGTGGTAAGGGTTACACGAGAACATACAACCATTGAAAAGAAATGGGAGTGGAGGCATCAAACCCAATTTACAAACACAAACAGAAAAAGAGTCATGCTCGGAGGAGCGCAAGGAGACACTAAGTCTCGCATGGTAATAACTAAGCGCCATGTAAGAAATCGGGCGTGAAAAAATATGATGATGAAGTCACAAGGGAAAGTACAGACAAGACACAGGAGCATGGGTGTGACCATTTACACACACAAAAAAAAGATATGACGATCACAAAAGGTCATTAATAATGCAAGGTAGAAGGATTTGATTATTATTAGGCATGGGTGTGAGACGAACGGAATAATTTAATCCAGTGACACCCACTGAATATTAAAATACTAAATAGAACACTTTCACAATTAAATACCAGACAGTAGAAAAATATGAGAAAATGAATGAAGACTACAAATTGGGTTAGAAAAATAATAGCTGAGTTGGTGCAATACAGAAACACTATTTAGAACGTTTTTTGAATGCAGTATAGTAAGTAGTAGAGCAGGTTGTTCAGTGACCGAGGTTTGAATCCTGGCTGATCACTGTGTCCACAGGCAAGACACTGGAACCTGCATTGTTTCCATGGCCAAAAATGTTAAGGTCAATGGGTTCTCAATGTCCATAAATGGTTAGAAAAGTGATTTTGTTCTATGTTAACATATACATCAAGTGTAGACTTCTCTAATTTATTGGGAAATTGTATTTTTCCCCACATTTAACTACATAAATAACACACTGTACTATATATAAGCCATATTGTGGTATATTTATATATAAAGACATGGAGGGATGAAATAAACTCACCAAAAACTCTGGCCACAAAACCGAGGGGGAAGTGTGACGCGAAGGCGGTGAGGAACCACGGCGTGGCGTACAGGCTGGGCCCGATCTCTTGTTGCTCCAAGTGTATGTAGAGATCACGATGATAGTCGTGGAGCAGACGGGACAACTGGTACATCTGAATCTTGAGGAAGGATAATCAAATTACAACTTTAACACAACAAATATTTTTCTCTTTCTCTCTCATGTTGTTTAATAGGCTTACCAAATTAATAGAACTGCCTAAAGTCAAGTAATAAACCAAAGATTGTTCAATTATTAACTACTATTGACAGTGTTAAGTTCTATTGAGAATAACATTACAGGATACATAGCTTTCTTGTATTGTAATGTTGCTTCTAATGTTGCTGGCAAGAGGAAAACCAAACCTACTTGCACAACTGATATTCAAAGTGATGGTGTGGCTTTGCTTCATAAAATATTTGAGATAAAGGGAATTGTAACATTAATAAATGATGACCTTGTTGGTGCATATTACCTGCAGAATAATCATATCAGGCCTGTACTGTTTGCGGATGCCAACATCATACATGAGGAATTTAAGCATGTTAAAGGCATCTTCTTCCCCCATGTGTAAGAGCAAAACTCCAGCAATGAAGGACAAGCCCTGGCAGTACCCAACCTACAGGAATGATGAGATGCATTGCGGTTAAATGTCAGAATTATTCAGGATGACTCTGCTAAAAGTACAGAAGCCATTTTATACCTCCGGGTCAAGCAGCGAGTAGGCCTTTAGAATATTATACAGAGACAGTTGTCCTGATCCCAGCTGGGCTTGAAAATACGGATGAGTGGGAAAAGTGCGACCTGACAGAGAAGACAATAGTCGCATAACACTTACGCTCCAAGACATAGTTACCTTAGATTAATTGGCTAAACACAAACAACTTAAAAATATATCTGACACAGTATCAAACGCCTTTTTAGTCAATGCATGGTAAACTTCAGGTACTCGGTCTCCTCCTAGACGATTTACTAATACGTCATAATGACAATCATGCTTCTAAAAACGTGCATGAATGTGGTTTTGTAACACAGTTGACTTGATGTGTATTATTTGTATTAAAAAAAATGACAACATAATGAGCGGTGAGAGCTACTAAAAGGCATCCATTGGGGAAGTGTTGATAATTGTGCGGTTTGTGGCTGAAGACTTCTCCACTTACAGTAACTGGCGGTAAACGTTCGACAAAGACAATGGCAACCGTGTGAGTGTGTATGTATGGAATGTGCTGCGGGGATTTTGTATGTGTGTTCATCTGCTTGAGACTAGTTTGCAACTCCCTCCCTGCCTGAAGGGCCGAGGTGTTTGGTTATTGTGATCCTGAGGTGTGACAAGGATACACCTCACAGTCTTAGGTTGTCATCTTCACGTCACCAGGCATTCACTTGAGGATAGTTTTGTAACATTATCATAACAACCATCTGAATCATGTCAGTAAATTGCTGCAACTTGTGCTAAAGATAAAAAACCAAACAATGGAAGATATGCGGTGTGTAAAAATGTCCATCTTTGTAATTTGGAGTGGAAAGTGTTGACCAAAGCACTTTCAACTAAATATGTTTAATATAAAGCTGAAGAAATTATACATTTATTTAAAATTATTGGAAATGTCAGATAAACATGGGCAGTTTGAGGGGATTTGTAATTAGGACTACTGTAATACAAAGTAGATAACAAGGAAGCCGTTACAAACATGCCTGACTAATCACAAAAGCAAATGCCGAAGCAATTATTTGTGTCTCTTTTTCAATAATTGCACAGGAACAACTGATGTTGAAATCTAAATAAAGGTGTACAGTAGAAAGTCAGTTTTTGTAAGCTGTATTCTGTGTAATTTTATTTTTTTACCCTTTTGACCCTTTGTTTTCATCTGATATTTTTTCCATGGAAAAAAAACTGCTAGGCCTAGTAATTTGTTTCCCAGAATTTGAAATTCAGCTCACAAGTCTGCCTTTGTTGCTTGTGATTGCCAATCGATCCAAAGCAATTAGTAAACTGCGTAAAAACGGTGTAACCCACGGCAAGGCGAAAATACAAGCCTGCACTTGGGGAAACATCGGTATAACCCACGCCACTCTAACAAATAAAATTCTGTTGCATATTTATTACACTGAGCAAATGTGTCATGTGTTAGCTAGAAAACTTAAAAATAAACACGTTTTTTTTACCCCAATAGATGAATTTTAAAGGAATGGTCAAGTTCTATTGAAATTCATCAGTTTAATTGGTAATTTATATAGATTTTCTAGTGGTTTGACAATGCCATAGTAAAGTTATTGTCAATAAAATGTATTCATGTTAACTTTTTGGGTTGTCTGGAACAGATTAATGGATCTGTTAGTGCAATTTTGTTTCGCTGTATAGTGTGCGGTTACCCAGATCTATGAGGATGGCGTGCTGTTGGGAAGTGAGTTGTTTGAGAAGCTCTTTGTATGGTTTGTCATTGGTTGGTGGACGAGAGGGGACTGTCTGTTTAAGGAGGTACTGTTCAGAGAGGAACTTCCAGATCTCGCCTCGATGCTGCCTCGGCACCCCTGTATGCAGCAGAACAAAAGATGCAGTTAGATATTATAAGTAGAAGCAGCAAACAAAAGATATGCCTTTTTTTCCGGCACGAAACACACAAGACAAAGAAAAGGGGGAAAAAACTACTATAGGTAGTTTAAAAAGGGAAATATCATAGAGATTCTTTTGCAGTCCTCGGGGAAAGGGCTGATAAGGAAGCCACAGTTCAAGTCAGGACGAATTATACAGTAAGCTTTGGCCAATATTTGCAAATAGCTGCCAAGCCAGTACTGATATTTAAAGGCAAACATACCTTGTGCAACAGATGCATGTATGGTTTCGCTCTCAAATTTGACCTTTGCCCTTCCAGGAGTTCCTAGCATCTTCTCCCACACCAACGTGACATCCTTCAGACATGGTGTTATTTCATCATAGTCCAGCTTCAGGCGCTTGTTCTGCAAATCGCTTTCCGAAGCTGCAAACAACAAACACATGCAAATATTCCTTTTAGTTGCAATTTTCCAATACACAAAGGCCTACATAAATAAGTCTTAATATTTACAAATCTGCCTCAATCTGTTCTTGTGGACTTTTCTTCTTAGCTGAAAAAAAAACCCCTCCACATTACAGATATGGCATCTAACAATGCTGTTTCGACAATACAATGGAAGTGTGCCTCCATAAATCCATAAAGCATGGGGGGAGAATATGTAAACTCCACAAAGTAAGGACCGGGCTGGAATCAAACTCATGACCCTAGAACTGTGAGGCCGACATTCTAACCGCTTTTTTTTCAAAACAATTGTCTTTGCTGCCACTGATTTTAATCTATCACAAAATATGGACAACTGAAACATTTCTATTTGCATGCATGATCAAAGAAGGTGAGGCCACACCCAGAGGCTGTAATCTGTTCTTGTTTTTGACAACACCCTTCCGCTCTGCTGCCTCGCCAGTCTCTTAACGCACAGCCCCATTCTTCTCCTGTTATCTTGTTGAAATACAACTCGCTTCACTTGCACAGTCTATTTGTCTTTTCTGTCAACTGCTTTCAATCCCTCCTTTTTCTCGCAGCATGGTCTTCACAAAGTGGCCAGCTGCAACTTTGCAGATGCGCTGAGAATGATATCATAACTAAAAAGACAAAGTGTGAATGGAGTCACAGCCTGATCCAAATTACTTTCACCCCCCAATGAAAAAGCAGTGTTTATTAGGTGTCGTGAAGCAACCAAAGTGATTAAAAGCGATCCCTCTACTGAAAAAAAATGGCATGAGGTGATGTGATGTCATTGTGATAACACTCCAGCTGTGATGAGCTTAAGTGTGTCGGACAACCTTCCACTGTTTTCAACTTATTGTGCTAAAGTACTAAAGCTCATAAAATATGGTGCTTAACTTGTTCTATTGAATGTCTCATGCAAGAGATGCGAGCATTTATTACACAGGGTATTATGTTTTGGTTTTGTTGGCATTTTGGCTCACATTTTCCTAACAGATGGAAGGTGTAAAGACAAGAACAAGAATAGGAGAAATTTATCTACCATAAATTGCCATGAGGGAAAATAATTCAGGGATTGGTTGTGTTTTTGGGATGCCAGTGAGATAAAATCTGCATATATGAACAATAGAGGAGAAATGTAGTTTCTGTTAAACCAGAAAGTGCATCAAATGTAACTGTAAATTGCCATGTAAGGTTAATGTCCGCTACTGACTGCCTAAGTAGCTCCCATATGCTTGTCAGATGTGTAGTTTTAACATGTTATGTTTCTCTGTGATTCATTTCATTATACACTTAAAAATCTATGATGTGTACCAAGAACCTTATGATTATTCCTGATTTGTACTATTCACTTTAAAAAGGGATAATTTTGCAAAATATCTTGACGTAAATTTGTACACTGACCAAAAAAAATACTGCAGAATAGATGGGGCCTACCCAGGGGGGTGTTATTATTTTAGAGGATTCCTGTGTTATGTAGTGAAAGATCGTCAGAAGTGCACTTTTTACACAATTGGTTAGAAAGTTATTTTCAGCTTTTCAAGGACAACTGCCATAAAAGATATCGGCAAAGACTTAGAGCTGTTTACGGACGCTTGCATTTGTTAAGAGTCAAAGTGGACAAATTATTTTGCAGAGATTAAAGTAAAGCAGTGAGTAAATTGAGACATTTTTACTTACTGGGATTAAATGGTGGTGTGTCAAAAGATTTTTCTAAACATTAAATATGTGACTTCTCTCAATATAGGTCAGTAATCACAGTTTTAAGCAATGGGGGGAGTTTTTTTTAGGGGGCTGCGCTATTACACGCTGTATAAGAATAGACATCTAAGCTTATCAGCAGACTGGAGTCAAGTTCCTTAGAACACACTGACTGGCTGTGGTCCAACACAGCACAACCCTGACGTTTACTAGCCCAAAACTAACTGCCTTTCTCTGGAAAATACCTCCCTTGATAAAACAAATGGAACTGTAGGGACTCCACCCAAGAGGTGACTGACCCATGCAAATAGACACGGTTGACCCAAAACGGACATTTCGCTTTTCCACCAAATTTAAACGACTCTCGAGTTTCACCTAAGGGGGTTGCATTTGAATTATAACCATTATTTAAGTGCTCGATATTTCGGTAAATAATCTAAACTCAATGTGGTTAACGTTAATGATAGCGATGTATGGCAATTAGAGATGTAAAATTGCTACTCTACAAATATGTCACTGTAATTTATGGTTTAATAATTGTGGTAATTTGATAGTAAAATGGATATTATCTATTAGCATTATGGGGAAATAGAAACTAATTAGATGCCGAGCAGGTTCCCGAACCGGTTTGTTTGTTTTTCTTCACGGTAGCTGCTCAACTGTACTGTGATTGTGAGCAGATAATGCGTCTGTTCTTGGAATTATTTACAAAATAATATGTGATAGAACATGGTTAGAAGACAGCAATAGGGAGTCAAGTTCCAGGCAGCTACAAAACCGCCATAGTAGCATTTCCAATCCTATCAGAGCAGAAAAAAAACCAACTAAGCAAGTTGTGTTGAGAATATTGTACTATATCTGACAGAAAATGATAAATGTGTGGTGAAAGATCAGACAGGATTTTCTGACATCATTTTTACCCTCATATAATATCAACACCTTGCTGTGCCAATAAAGCAGTGAGGGGTGTGTACTTACTGTAACTGTTTACCATCCAACTAGGTCAGAAAATGGGTGAGGCACTTAGCATACCCATGAATGTGCCAAACAAGTACAAATGTATTTCAAAAATTTGCATCTTTATATAACTTGCACTGAGAATATTATTTATTTATGAAACAAAACACAAACCAGGTATGTGCTTCATCTCAAAGCATCTCCTGGAGTCTCAAAAGTATAAGGATTTGATTTCTAGTATATTTATTAACAGAACTTAAAATTTTAGCATGAAATTATGTGGAAAAAATTCTTGTTGGGAAACTTGTTATGGATTTCTGTACTCAAGTCGAAATACAAGGGGGGAAGCGAATGCAATTTTTTTTTTTAACCTTGATCCGTTTAACTCACCCTGTAGTTTCAGGTTCTCTCGTTCCATCCTCTGGAGAAGGATTTGTTGGAGGATGGCTGTCCTCCATAGTTCCCTTAGCTCTTCTTTGCTCTTTTTGCTTCTTTCTTCAGGCAGTACCCTCATGGACAAGTCCCCACTTCCTGCACAGACAGCTTGGCCCCCACATGCACGACCCCCATCTACACCGTCACCACGCTCTGAAAGAGACAAGAATTTCATCTCATGACACCAGTTTTGTGAAAAAATATAGATGTTTAATAATACAAAGTTTCTGATGTCAAATACACCTGAATGACCCATTTCACATGGATTGCATTAAATGAATCGATCCATATAATCTTCTCTTTTTAATTTTGAAAATGTCTATTGGTCCACTATTTGTTAACGGCAAGGTCTCCAATCAGTTAGTGAACTTTATATTTCCCTACATAAATAAGTATAATTTTAATTTATTTGCAGTAATTCATTGTTTTTTTTATAAGCAATACATTATAATTTGCTTAGCTGTTAAACAATATTATACAAAACTATAAAACGACCCAAAAAATATCAACAAAAAGCAGTTGTATAAATAGTGCACTTTTTAAGAATCCATAGTTTTTCATTCCAATTCATATTGGCTATATCATTCATAAAATTATCACAGATATTGGAAAATTCGGAACAGTTTAATAAAAGTTCAATGCACTATGATCCTAATTACGTTTATTCAAAGTATATAAATACCTGAAACACCTCAAGCTGGAAGCTAATGGTGATTATCTAACAGCAGTTGCTGTTAGCACAATAGTGATTTTTATTTGATCCTTTTAGCCAACTGAACACAACAATAAGTGATTAGTCGACTATCAAAACAATCGTTTGAGGCAACCCTGATACACACAAAAGAAAGACAATGCAGACTAGCACCAAAATGGCAAACAACCATCTTTTCTCAAATCTTTGTGCAAAAATAAAAAGTAAAGCTAAAGTTAGATGAGTATATTTTGACACAGAGGAGTGCAACCCACACCGAGACTAAAATGTTGTGAAACTCCACCCAAAGTACAGGGTGGATCCCAAACCTCAAAATACCCTGTGTTGTCTGGACGAAAGACATTCAATGACAAGTGGGAACTCGGCATTTCACCTATATTTATTGTACATCAACACAATACGTGCAAAAAAACAATGATAATACTATTCTTTGTGTCACATGATCATGAGATCAATGTGTACCTTCTGTCCGTGTCAGGTAGGCTTTCAAAGATGTGCTGAAGCATTTAGCACAGTCACTAAACAAACATAACGCTCTTAACGGACGTGCAATTCTGAGAGACATGTTTTCGTTAGACAAACACAGACGGCGACATCATTTCAACAAGTTCTCAGTAGTTTGTATGTCACAGGTCGTGTCCGCATAGTCAGAGGATTGTCCCACAGGACAATTTCTGGATTTGCAACGCCATTAATTCAATTGTCTTTTGAAAACTAAGGTACTTGAATCACTCCAATTTATAACTTTACATACAATATGAGAACCACCATGCAAAGTGAGTCAACAAGGCTGGCGCTTCCCTTTGGTGCCGTCTATGTGGACATTCAACATGACCTTGAGACAAAAGGCCAACTTCCTTAACACACCCATAATCAGACTTTTGGAGTTAGTGTGACAGTTTCTTAGAAAGTTTTTTTAAAAAGTCTGTTTCATACCAGCAGTGCAACGTGAATACCAAACAATCTCATCTTTCAGCAATTCAATGTCATACACAAATAGTATATGCTGTGTAATTATCTCAAGGCAGGATCTGACGACAGGTAGTAACAAGCATAAGTGCCGCCACGGAAGAGGAACGACATTTCTGTCTGCTGAGATTAAGATGACTAAAAAATGTAGTAAAAACAGAAACCTAAAACATTGTTTTTTACGTATTCAGCATGAGAGTTTGTTGATCAATTTTTTTTTACTGCCATTGATGATGACAACCAGTCAGTCACATGGCTCTTTTCATCCTTTCTGCCTTGTGCAGTGAATTTCAATTCTTGGTGCCTGGTAGATGTCAAATCCATTTGAGCATTAGGTGGGGGATGAGGGGATTGCCAATCAATGTATTCACACGCTGCCAAGCCCTCCCAGTTCAAATGTAGATCGCTATTGGCAGATAATGAGTGAACCAATTGTAACGCAGTAGGAAAATGCGAAATGTGAAGTAATATTATAACTACAAAGACCCTGAGTAGTTTCTGAGAAAAATGATGCCAGGCCTGTGTACTCCAAAATTTAACATTGTAGTCTTTGACAACCAAAAATGTGATGTCCACACATTTGGACGCCAGGTCATAGGAGGTTAAACATAATTTTCTGATGAAAGAGTGACACAAAGTGGAAAGACTCTATAACTGCACCAGTTGAAGAGTTCTATCCTGCATACACCAAATTCTGGGAAATGATGCACAACACCATCAGTGTCTCGCTTTAGAATTCTTACCGTTAATATCGGTGCTTTTCTGAGGAGTTGCGACTCGCAGGAAAATTTGCTGCCGCCAGGAGTGTCGGTGACTACGCAGGGGGCTTTCCCCAACTTCATATTCTACACTTGATGCATAGAGTGCCGCTACATCTCTGTAAAAACAAAGTGACACAAAGTTCAGCAATGAAACCACACATGTAACAAACAAGTCAGAGGCACCAACAAAAAAATACATAGATCTTCAGAAAGACTTTGGTAGTTGTCTGATATAGATGTGTACCTGCTCTTTGTTTCTGGGTAGTCATTTTCTTCGACAGGGGCCAGGAATTGAAATTTCAAAAAATTAGGAACAGAGGATGATGAGTGAAGTCGTGCACGCAGTCCCCCCAGAGGACTGATGAAGATGACAGAATGAAGAGAAGCGGATGAAAAGAGAAAGCGTCCTCATTTGCACACACACAGAATGCAATAAGTATATTGCTATTTCTCATTAGGTGGAAACAATTCCGGTACATGCCAGTATTACTATACTACAGTATAGTACCAGTAGTATACTAATGGAGTGTGTGTGCGTAGATATATACTTTTTAAAACTTAAAAAATAGCCTGAGGACCAATTAGAATTATTCAATTCTAAACATGTGAACTAGCTAAAACTGTTGCATGTACATGTAAAAACAAGCTATTTTTTTCATGATGTCAGCTAAGGAAAATCATTTAATCACGTCTGATATTCCACCATGTGAACAAGGTATTCTATGAATATACAGAAAACATAAGAATGAAGCCTAGGAACAAATTCGAACACAGACATTCACACAAGTGAAACCAGCTCAGCAATCTCACCGTCTTTTACTGAGACTTGCCCTGGTTGAAGGAGAGGAAGGAGGAAGAAGAGAAGATGAGGATGCAGAGCTGTTTGGAACAGGAGGAAGGGTGCTGTCAGAGCGAACACATCTGAGAAGTGGTGCAAATGAGGATAGTCAAAAAGTAGAAAATGTCAAGCAGAGCTCATGGTAAAATGTGAACAGAGTGAAAGTGGACTCAAGAAAAACAATGTGAGCATAATGGATATTTTCCATTTTAGTTGAACCTAACAGAAACTGTCCACTGTGCTTAAATAATATTAAAACTACCCTTAAAAACAACCAAGACCCATATATATGTACATGAATGTGGCATTTTTTGGCCTGCTAGAAAAATATAGCAGTGTAAAAAATGTGTTTTGTTGATAAATGATGTAAAAATAATGGAAGGGTGTACATTTCAAACGCTGAAAAACCACACGATCAGGTTTCCATGTCCTTGTGACAGCATGGAATGGGATATGAAAAGCCTTGTGCTCAAGTTGTCACCTGAGATATGCTAAAAGGAGCAACATGTATGCCTTAACACTCCTCTTGACAAGTTTTTGCTTCTTTTTTTTTACTCAGGAGTGAATGGTTAAGGGGTGAGACAATTATTTTTTGCGTTGCGTGTACAATACTCTAATGAGGACTATTTCTTATGCCACGTGGATTGTGTGTTTCTTACTTGCTCTGATGTGGCGTGTCAGTGCTGACAGAGTAGTGCCTTAAAAGTTTGGCCTTCGAAGAAGCTGCAGGGTTTTGTTGTGGCGTATGGGTTAAAGTGCAAGCTGGTGAATTATCTCCTGTGGAAGGAGTTGGAGAGTGGCTAAAGGTACTGGCACGTCTACGGAAGCTCTGTGGCTGACTGTCACTTAGGAAAAGGGAGATGGGGGAATGCGAGGGGGATGCAAAAGGGTCCAGCTGTTTGAGGTTTCCTGTTGAATTGTGGCACCTAAACGAGGGAAAAAGACAAAGTTTAAAGTGAGTGAGTTTACACTAAAATTAGGCGGTCAACAATATTATATTCAAGCATTCTGATTATAATTTCCCTCTCTGAAATGCATGTATCTGTATGTACAATTTGAAAAGGGTATCAGAAAAAATTGATTCTCTGTAAAAAAATGTACAGTAAAAGCAAGAAAATAATACTTTAAGGATGAAGCATTTTTAGACTTAAAGTTAAATGACTTATATTGACCCATATCCAATTTTCATGAGTAAAGGAAAGCAGGTTCTACAGGCTCTTGATATTTGAGAAACCACTACATCTGACACCCGCATATCGAGGGTGCACAGGCGACAATGGATTTAGTACAATATGAGTCAACGTTGCTTTATCCAGATGAACTCACCTCAGTGGACTCGTGGATTGAAACTCTGAGGCACTCGATAATGGATCATCCGAACAGGATTGGTCTTGACTATTGGCAGTAGAAATGGAGGACACACTTTGGCTTCTTTCACTGTTGCTTCTCTGAGAATTAGACTTTCCACTTCCCTGCCAATAAAAATAAGAGCATCGTATGTGCCAATGTCTTACCATGTTAACAATCATAGTGTCAAACCTCATTGAAACTTAAACTTTCTAGTTTGACGAGTATACTCTTACCTTCCAAATACCCTCTAAGGACTCTGTTAAAGAACGCTTGGCTCGACTTTTGAACTGTTCAAGACGCTGTCGACTGCTACTTGGTTGCTGTACTTCAACTGGAGCAGCCACCACTTCCTCGTTCTGATATAAAAATCAAGATGAAGCAATGAATGAACAATAAGTCAAATGAGTAGCCATGTATTAATGTGTTAAAGGAGACTATACAATTAACACAAGTGAAAATATAACAAAATATATTAAAGAGTACTCATGACCTGTTTGGTCTCCTTTGCCAGAGTGTGATGATGGATCTTCTGTCTCTCCTCATACAGATTCCTCAAAGATACCATTACAAGCTCATTTTCTTCTTGTTCACTTTTAGGACGAGACCTCTACCAGGCAGAAGATATTGTTATATATATTAAATGTATGATGAAACCAACACATAGTCCATGTTTATTCCTGCGAGAGTTGTCGGGAACTGTAATGCTTTATTTGCTTTTACACATTGCCTCAAAATCCCCACAAATAAATTGCAGTGCAGCAAAGTTAGCAGTAGGTGTCAGCAACAGCATACTTCCACACAGCCCAAAAATATTGTGGTGGCTTTCTTGGCCAATGATAAAAATTAGTTTCCAAAATATACACATTAAAATGACTAAAGTCAACTTTCCCCAAAAAGGGAAATTCTAGTAAATCTACTTCCATTACGATTTTTTTAATGGAAAAAGAACAACTATATTTCAAATCTGTAGACAAAGAGGAGACAAATCAAGAAAAATAAAGATAAAGTCAACATTTCATGCTGATACATGCACCCAATTGTTGGAAGTGTCATAATTTGCAGCATGTTTATATTACCATAGTATTCTCAAAAACTGAAGCTTGATCCTGGTTGTCCAGAGTGGCGAGATGTCTTTGAAGCTCTATTTTGGTTTTTGATGCATTTAGACCTAGTGAGACATCCCAAATAAAAACAGTGAGTGATTAATCCGAAACAGAATGCAAAACATCCAAACAACGTTAACTGGTCACATAGATTACTTTTTTTCTCACCTTCTATTCTCTCACACAACTTGTGAAGCTTCAGCATGGGGCAGCTGTCACACTGTTGGCTCTGGCTCTTTGCATTCTGCTGCACAGCTGCTACAGAGAATGCCTGCTTCAAGGTCAGCATGATCTCGTCCACCTAGCGAAAACAAAAACTTATGCAATGTTGCCTGTAAAGTTCTACTGTTCACTACATAAAATTTCACTCAGTGAAAAAAGTGTGGATCAGAACTACCGTATTTTCACGACTATAAGGCGCACTTAAAAGTCTTAAATCTTCTCCAAAATAGACAGGGCGCCTTATAATCCAGTGTGCTTTATACATAAAAAAAAAATTAAAATGTGTCATTCATTGAGGGTGCGCCTTAGAGTCACGAAAATATGGTATATATTGTCTTATGTCGTTTTCTTGTACAGTGTTTAGTTACATGGGATTGCGGTTACAATCCAACATTTTTGGAAAATCTAGCCAACATTCCGTTCACTTGACTTGGCAAGGAAAACAAAGATTTAGCACCTTGTGCCTTCAAAAATCTCACCAGCGATTCATCCGTACACTGAAAGATGTAACACACAAAGTGGCAACTTCCTCTTTCCACGGTTTCCCTGCAAATAAATCCAAAGTGGTCCACATGGCGAATACCCTGAAAAGACATATAAAGTGACCCTCAAAAGCATTAAATATTACATTTGTGGAGAAAACCAAAAGGTACATACTTGTGAGCAGAAAGAGATTTCCCGGAAACTCTTTTCAATGGCAACTTTCTTTGTGTCGGGGCTAACCAGAAAAATCTGTGACCTTCCCACCTACAAGAGGAGATAGTGTTAAAACACTTTGTATGCATAAGTCATTAATAAAACACCTTATCCCAATCCCGATATCTCTGGGGAGAAATCAAAACCTTGGTAGACTTGGTCACATGTAGGGGGTTTTAATATGTCAATCTGGATCAGTACATCAATCAAAAGCCCTTGTATCAAATTGAATTGTGGCAGATCAAATCAGCATGAAAATGTATCCAGATTGATAGAAAATATGCCTCAATAACCTTTTTTTTTTTAGATATGGGATTCTGTTAAGCGAAAAAACCATTAATTAAATGGTTTAAAATTGCTGTTTAAAAGTGTTTTGTTTTGTGTTAAACGTCTACATAACAAGATCGATCAGAGGCCCTAAAAGCCACTAGAAATCATACTGTGGCAAATATTATATAATTGTCCATAGAATTGATATTGTCCTGTGATGAAATTGGGAATGTGCACCGCTCATCACATGTCAAAACTTGTCGTGAATCACTGAGGAAGAAAAATTTGGAGTGAACTGATAACCGACAGAGAGTATAGCAAAGGTTGAACGACGCATTAGGTTTGATTAATGACTTCATGAAAATATAATCTGTTACATTTCTTTAAAAACCATCAAACGTGTTAAGTGACATTTTCATTTTTTTTCTCCCTCTGTTCAGATAGTTCCGCTCCAGAGCATGTCCTCCATTCAAAGCATAATTAGAACATGAGTTACTCTCAGTGCTTAGCCTCAAGAGGGCATTGGGAGGTTTGCAATGAGCTTGCGATCTCAGGCCTGCGAGTACTCAGACGGGATTCTTGTCAGGGGTTCCCCTTCACTGCTCTCCTCAAACTTAAGCCAAGCAGAAGACATGGATTTAATGTGGCTTGACAGGAAAGAAAAAAAAAAAGTGAAATGATGATATCACCACGGTGATGTCACCGTATCTATCCAGACGAAAGAATGAAAATTGCTGTCTGCTGAGGTGGGCAGCAACGAGATTCCTAATTTCCTGACTTAGTGGCCACCATATCCTGTATGATAGATAAACAGGAAACTTATGTTGGAAGAGAGTAACGGTGGTCAAATGAAGGTCAAAGAGGACATTGTGTGTTCAGTTACAGTCAGCATTTATCAAGCGGAGTCATGCAATTATCTGTCTTTTGGGACTTTTGGCTACAGCATAACTTATTCCTGCTTGGCCAGCTTCACACCATCATCATACATTATCTTTTTATAAGAACCCTCTTTAAAGTAATGTGTCAAATATTAAACAATTATGCCGACTCAGATACTGTGGTCTGTCATATGTTCTCTCCTTACAGTTTTACCACAATTTACTCCACTAAGAATTATCTATGTGATTAGGACAGCATACATAGAATCATATCAGGATCGGATCAAAGACTCTCATAATTGGATTTACCGTAAATAGCATGGTCCGATTCTCCTGCAAGCTGGTGGGCTGGACCCCAGGAGAGTGAACTTGTGCTTCTGTCGTGTTGGTATTTGAGATCTCAGGTGAGAGTCCATTCTCATCCAGGGCTTGCAGAGATGGAAAACTAGGGTCCCGTTTGAACAACAATGGGCGTTTCCCATTGGTGGGACTCCCAGTGGCACCATTACCCGAAGCAGTATTCCCAAGTCCGTTAGACTGGAAGGCTAATGCTCTCTTTAGTCCACCAACTAGTCCTCCGGTATTTACACCTCTTTTGGGGGTCCCTGGGCCCCGAGCTAACTGGCTGAATTTTTCGATGCATTCGTCAATGAGTGCAGGGGGGGCCTTTTTGTGTGCAACACTTACACGGCCGCAAAAGAGCACCTCAAACTTTTTGGAAAAGATGGTTGGAGACAGGGCAGGGTTGTTCACCACAGGACCTGCTGTGGAAAGGGAAGAAAAAATGGAGTGTGTTTCCAATGGCTTGACGTCTCCGGGATCTGCCAGAGTTGTGTTGGGAATGGTGAGGGTATCGTCGTTGCGCGCGGAGCTTTTGCCAGCTTGCCTGAGCGTGCTAATGATCTCAGGGACCTGAAACAGACAAAGCGTGAATTATGAAGGGTGTGTTCAGGTGGAAATTTGAGATGCATGTAAATATGAACATTTAAAAAAAATATACTATGGAATTGTCAAACATTTTCTGGGGAAAATCAGGAGTAAAGCAGTTTGAACTTGGACAGAGGGTGGTTTTGGGGAAGTGGTAAGGCGCTTCATTAATGTTGTGCCCAACTGCCCAACAGGAACCCTGTTACATCTTGAGTAATTACACAAGTCAAAAGATTAAACTTAATTATTTTAGTGTGCAATCACGTAGCAGACATAACATGTGGTCTTTTCTTCACAACATACTTATAAAATTCATTATGACAACGTCATTGTTTTAGACTGGAGTACCATGTTTCCATTCATATCAGAAATTTATACCAGTGTATGTTGAGATAAATGATCAAAACTGCGACCAGTACAGCCTGGAAAAGCTGCTGGAATTGTTTGGGGGCCGACTAGAAAACAATTGACGCAAAAATGTTGTGTCCATGGATTCGCTAAGCTTTAAATGATAATAAAAGTATTTAACAATGACATATGATAACTGGAAATGCAAGTGAACCTCTTTGAATTGATTTAATATGGACGTGTCTAGAAAACACACAACAAAACATGTTTGAAAATGTTACTCGTGTCACAAGAGCCTAAGTGCCGACATCACAAGCCACACCGAAACCTTTGGTCGTCACGTGCCTGTGCTGGCCGACCTTGCAATATTGCACCACCAGAGCAAAGGAGACATTGCAGGAACTTTCATTATAGGTTGAGTCACATGAATTATGTCATTAATATAAGATATCTGAGCAGCCGCTACAACTGGTGTTTTTCTTTTTCTTTTGTCATGCCAGATCCTGCTGCAACTTGTCTAGGCAAGGAAGTTTATTTAGCTGTATTTAGAACAATAGCCTTCCTGATATAGCTCCCAAAGCACACATTTTATTTTCACATTAAGCTAGTAACATTATCAGGCATAATCAGGATAACTTTAATACTGGAAGTAAAACCGATGGTTTCTAGGTTAAAAATTAATATTTAAAAATATTTTTTTTAGGTTTTAACATGCTCCAATATAGCACCACACTGCTTCAATTCCCCGTATCATTAATAGTGATTATAATGGCAATTTTTGGAGTATATTGCAAACATGTCCGCTGGATTTTGAGGGATTATTTATCATTGCCTAAAAACCTATCTTGAAAAAGTACGAAGAAAAGAAAATACAGTACAAGTTTATTATAGTGGTCAGAACCTGATTCTGTTCCAGGCCGTCCAATATTAATAAACATTCCCAAAAGGCTAAAAGATGCTGACAAGATAACTAAAGGTGAAAAGGAGCAAATAATTCCAAGACCAACAAGCAAAACAAACATTTCCATGAAAGGGGATCAGTAACAGGAAATCAGTTGGACACAGCCAGAGTGTGTCCTTCCACCGTTATGAGCTCTCACAGAGGAACTGCACTGAAAAAGCATACAGTCTTGTACGAAGCATTAAATAGAGCTACTGTAGTTGTGAACTGAAAAAAAGAGGGAAGTTTCATAAGTGACACCATAGGGAAGGAGAAGCTGCAATTCTGGGTCACAAACATGAAATACTTTAGTGTTAGTTAAAGGGCGAGAAGACCATACGAGTGTTTTCTTTCATTTTTTTTAGGAATGTGACATTTATTTATACTGTATAGAAGGTCTTACAACAGTTTCCCAACATACTATTCCTGAAATCCCTAAATGTAACCATTTATTTACATTCTATTTCTTTGTAATTCCAAGCAATGATAAATTAACATAATTTTCATACTAAAATAAGAATTCAATTTGACCTCTTGTAGACTGTAGTAGTTATGAATTATTGTAAGAAAAAGACAACAAGCAAGTGTGAGAAATAATAAATTCTAGGTTTTGAAACTTCCCTCCCCACTGGCATTCCGTCTGGCCTGACAAATCTTCACAAACTGGCATATTTTCCAGCTTGTGTACCTCCCCACAGTCATGTGTCTTGTGGAGCACAGCCAAAGCCCACGCCGGCTCAAAGTTCAGGAGGCTTTATCGCAGACAGGACAGTAAGAAAAAAACAGGAGAGCAGGAAAACACCACTGAAAATAGTTTGCTACTGGACGCCAATACACTGACATCATTATTTTGACATAGGGGACAGTTTAGGCTACAAAAACAGACAAAGAAGACATTCTAATGTGTTAATTGTGGCACGATGTGTTGACAACCTGGCATCTAATTCTCTATGCAGACCTAATTAACTCTTGAAGAGGAAGAAGCAAGACCACAAAGGCACAGTGATAACCACAATGTCTTCACTCAATAGCGTCTTAAAATATCGATGATGACTATTAATGAGATTGTGAAAACAGGGTGGTGGTGTGGCTTTATTTTAGCATGTTTTACCTGAAGTAAGGGCATTCAAGTTGGAATGTATGAACATTCTTTTCAATATATTCTATACTAGTATATATATATTCACAATAGTTTCCTAAAACAAGAAATCCGATTTCACACGACCAAACCTTTATAAAAGAATACATATGATGAGAAGGAACTCCTAAAATCCAATTTTAAAACATAAATTAATAATAAACTCAATGCACCTAAGCAAAGCTCCAACTGATAACAACTAGTAGGCTTTCTCCAAAATGTCTTCACATTGTTTAACATTTTTTCTTCTAAGGTTAAAACCAAAAACAAGTGTCTGTACAAATAAATGACAGCAGCAATTTTAGGCTTGATTAATTCCATTTTAATAACTATCACTGTAATGTCGTATAATTTTGTGAGCCGGCGTTCGACTGGCATTTCATGGATTAGGATGCATCTTTGGACATGTATTTGAATTGCTGATGCACAAGAAACAGGTTTCTCTGTCAAAGTGACTAACGATGGGGGAAAAACACAGAAAACAAGAAGAGTGAAATGCTCCAATTTGCAGTCTGTTGAGGTGAGATCACCAAGAATGACTCATTGGGCTCATTGTTGCATTTGACTTTATCGCAGTAGATTTTCACCTGCTCAGACAAACAGTCATTCATTTCTTACCTAGACATTAACTATCCACTTTGTTTCTTACCCCAGGATAACATTTTGAGAACTTTACCACAAATATGTTTCCATTATCATTTGCTTATTCAGTTACAAATTAATGATGGGTTTGTAAACTTGTTTTCTCCTGTGGTTGCGTTAGTTCTCCTGCACCGTATAATCCAACCCAATCAAAACACGTCACAAGAAGCTAGCGTATCGTTACCATCTTGCATTCCCACCACAACTAAAACCGCAGCAACTTTGTTGGGTGGTCAGCTCGACTGAGCTTTCAACAAGGACTACATGTGACGCATTAGATTAGGGGCGGCCAACAAGTTAGACATAAAGAACCACATTTTTAAGCCGTGATAGTCAAAGAGCCACCGTTTACATCAAAAACATCATAAAAAAATATAATTTATTATTTTGGCCTTGATGAATGTGTTTTAAGAAATACTAAAAATAAGAGAAACATAAAATGAGACAAAGAGCCACACTAGTATATGCAAAATATGCTAAAAAAAATAAGTCACATTCCCTTTGACCAGGAGCCGTATGTGGCTCGAGAGCCGCATGTTCAGCACACCTGCATTAAACAGTCCAGTAAAACCTCACAATCCACTATTGTTTAAAAAAACAAACCTTGACATTAAGTGAAAATATGAGCACAAAAACAAAATGTTTATAATTTTCTACTTTATATATACCTATTTTAAAACATTTAAGGGTGTTTACAAAAAGTAAGACATTGATGGAGTAAAGTCAAATAAGGCTATTTTTGCACTTTATTTACTTAGATGTGTTTAGTATTTTATAGAAAATATGAAACAAATAATCCCAATAATAATCACAATAATCCCTTTATGGAAAAAAATTGAAATGAATACAACATTCCTTCCCAAGATGTAATGATCATCTGCTGCATGCCAGTAAACCATATGATGATAAATTAGCCATCATGCTAATATTCCAAAAGTAATTTTCAGTGACCTCTATAGAATGACGAGTGTTGACTACTTTGAAATCTTAAACGATCATAAACTCGACCTTCATATAACAGGTCATTCATTGCGAACAGGCAGTGTCGGCGACCACTGTTTCCCGAAGCGTTCCATAAAGTTGAACAAAAACTTCCCATAGATCCACTTACATCTTTGCTGGATCCCTGTCTGGAGTTGAACAAGTTGAATCGCTGGAGTCGGGCTTTCATCACATTTGCCATAAACCTGGCATACACGTTGATTCTAGCTGATTTATTCGAAGGCAAACAAATTCCACCCGAGTATTATTTCATTGTCAAATTAATCTGGTTCCCGAACTCCAAGGATCTTGAAATTCAGTGTCAAACACCACCAAGTTCCAAACAGCTCCGCATCCTATTTACACCTTTCAGAATAAAACCATTCCGCCAAACACTTAAACGCAGGTCTCAGCACATGATTCGCCTTGAATTTTGTTTTGTATATATAAAGAAGTAACTTCCGACTTCACTGCGGCTAACACTAAACTCAGGACGGTTAGTAGTGTAATTGGTTAAAACGCGCAGAATTCATCATGCAGTAGCACTCGGGAATGAGGGTAAAACATTTCCTGTGTGTCGGACACACCCAACCAGGAAGAAACAATCCTCCTGGGATTGTACATTACAGTACTTTTAGGTGAATTAATTCAACCATTTCATACAAACTGTATGAAACATTTCTTTAATTCTACATTATTTCATAAATCAAGGAAGTGGATGTCCCGTCTTATTTGAAATATATATACAATAAATAAATAAACACGGAGAAACAGTAACAATGCACAAGTTGATTGCAAAAAGTGTGTTTTTCCAAGTGTTTTTTTCCCCAGTTGACATACTTATTACTCGGTACTAGAATTAAAGTGCCAATATCCTTTGCAAACAAGTATTAAGCATTTAAATTGTGTCCGTTTTGTTAATATTTCATTGTATATAAACATTAAGTATTTTAAAAATAACAACATGTAAAAGAATATATTTATAGAAATGCATTAAAAAGAATATTCATTCGAATTGTTTGTCAAATTGGTATGAATTGAAGATTAGAATCCTGCAGCAAACACGTAAGAGCGACACCTAGCGGTTATTGGAGAAGCCTGTCCAATTTCTGATCAAAACAACTTGACATTTCCAAACCAGATACAGTAATTAACTGTACAATGAAAAAGTAACTAGTAGCTATCTTCAATTACTCTTTTTTCAAAAATTAATATATATAACATCTGAAATCCAATCTATACAATTGAGGAAGGGAACCATAAGCCTGTCAAATACACTATACCTATTCCAATATTATCCTAGGTAAAATAATTCCAAAATACTAATTAAAAAATAACTTCAAGAAAAAAATGTTATTAATACCATACCATGTACTTTAGGTAAAAGTTTGACACATCACAGCTGCTCACATTGACTCCAAGCAAAATCTATGCGGGTGCATGTGACCAAAAGCAATGTTAGTGTGACAAAGTTAAGCGACAGGTGGTCTCCTCACTCCCTCCACCCACACATGACCAAACTATACACAACAAACAAATCATAAAAGCCACGAGGCAATAGGAAACAATCTCCATAGCAACATAGTTGGCCATCCTGCTTGGTTCACACGTCTGAGCTCACACTCAAGAAAACATTCCTAAAAAACAAATCGGCTTCCTATACTCGTGAGTCATGACACTGCTTATCCATAAACACTTTGTGTTTACAGGGCAATACGGCGGTCATGTCTGTGCTCTTTCATGCCTTCTTAGGAGGTTAGCGTGTTGTGTTTCATAGTATATAAAGCTATAGTATTATACTGAGAAACAAACAGAATATTTTTTATTTAAAAACCAAAAAGCAAAACTGTGATTTTTCATTTACCTTCGTGCTATCCTGGCACTTGAACACGTAGCAGGCACAACGTGGGGCGTCCCTGAGGAGGCATCCAAAGCTGCTGGGCTCCTGGCTGTTGTGAATGAGCTTGCTGACCTGGTGAGGTTGGCACTCGAAAAGCACCCTGTGCGAAAGGGGGTCCCAAAGCTGCCCGTCGGCCCGCACGCAAACACACCGGACCCACGACGGGGACACGTATAGGGACACTGTTGTACTGGGCTCCTGTGACCTGATGACCTCAGCTACCACCCAGGGAAGCATGGCCATTGTCGTCATACGGTGGACTGCGATGGAGCCGATTAACGTCAGCTCGTATTGAACCTCCTCCACTTCTATCGCATCCTCCGTTAATTCGCCACTACTTGTCTCATTTGAAATGGAGAAACCACGCTCTAAGGTTGAATGAGCTCTTTGCGGTGCCCTCCTTTTGGGCTTCACTTCAAAATAAAGCCCCTCCATGGCACCTCCTGCAAATCATAAGAGGGGAAAATAACCTCAGTGCACCCATGTTCAAAGACATATGTCCTTAAAAGTGTACAATTATGAGCCTATCTGAGCTGACTTTGAAGGGCCCCCATTGGCTGGTCACTCGATAAAAAAAACACTCACAGTCAGACAAAGGACCTAAAGAAAACCTACATAGGGAAAACAGTTAAACTTCATCCAGATCAGATGCGGGATTCAAATTCACAACCTCAGAATTGTGAATTACTCATCTACATATATAATTTCATAACTCTTAATCATAAAATGTGCGTGACATGTAATGCTGACCCCCACATAAAAGGGATAATTGGTTAGAGGGTAAGCTGAAATGACCCCCTGGTGTTGTTTACATTTGCACTTTCAAGGACACACGCACACTTTAATTATACTGACGTATTTGGTTAAATATGTCAAACAATAATCGACTTCCAGCCCCAACTTTTACAAGGCACGCCAAAAGATTCATTAATTGAAACACACCCGAAATTAAACACCCTGTAATAACTATGAAATCATAATGGTCAATATTAACTACAGCTGGTTATCCAACCGCAAGTGTTTTCCGATGACTTTATAATGAACCATTTGCACACCTGTGGTAAGACACAGGTTGGAAACAACACTGAAAAAACGCATCACTCAGATCTCCTTACTTGTTTCGTTTGCGAAGCGGAAACCAGGCTAGAGTTCCACGGGAAACTCAGACGAAGCGGGCGTAGACATTCATAGAGTGGGGTCGCTCGGCTGTTTAGTCGTGGAGATAAGTTGGGAGTTAAATTTAGAAGGGGTTCCTCTCTGCCTCCGTGCATGCACCACTAGACCGGGACATGCGCTAAGTGCGTGGGGCCTGCGTGCACAATACTCAGCCACGCCCACCACGCCAAGCGTATACAGTACTAAGTTAAACTAGTATGTATACTACAATAATACTATACAAAATACTTAAGTGATACGAATTGATTCACCCAATCTTTCTTTTAAAAAGAGCTTTTAACTTAAATGAACTGTGATCTTGATTAAATAGTCATTCATTTTCTGAAGCGATTTATCCTTACAATGTTAAGGGGGTGCTGGAGCCTATTGCAGTTAACTACGGGTACAAGCCAGGGGAACTCCTGAAAAGGTGGTGAGCCAATCACAGAGCGCATGGAGACAAAGAACAACCTTTCTAGCTCACACTACCTGTTTTGGGGGTGTGGGAGGAAACCAGAATACCCGGAGAATACCCACGCAAGTTCGGGAAGAACATGCAAATGGACTGGAATTCCACCATTGACAATGGCAGCCAGTCGTGGTTCTACTTAAATCAATGTTTTTATGTTATTTTCCAAGTTACGGGGATTCTCTTGAAAATTGGCGTTTCATAAAAGTCTTCAAGATCTTTAGGTTCTATTTTCAAAATGCAAAGGAAAGAAAAATCTTAATCACACTCATTTTTAACAAGTACTTTCATAAAATAAAAGGTAAAATGTTTGAAAGAAGAAATGATACGTTTTAATTTCAGGAATGGAGTACTCTATGAAATGTACTTATTTGTAAGTAAGCCTTGATCAGGGGTCTTTTTCAGCATTTAAAACAAGATAGTGCATTCACAGTAGTAGTAGTTCATGGATAGAGGTATTGCAACCCACTGTAAGGCTAAATATGCCTTACATATTATCTGCCTTGCAAGCAAGAACAGGTAACTATTGCATCTGAAATACATCAATGGTAGTCTAATGAATAATATCAACATCATGATTTTTCAAAATTTCTAAATTGGTTTAAAAAAATATCTGCTACAAAAGACTTGAAATTGTTTCAGACGTGATTTAAGACTAAATATGAAATTTGGTTTCATGTTCTTTTATGGGCGAGATTTAACGGATAAGGAATAATAATATCGGATATCAAATAGCTATTATTAAGACGTTATGTTTAAAAGTTAAGTTCTACTCTGGCTTTGGCTGTAATTTGTTTTTCTGTGGCTCAAAAAAGTTTTCAATGATGGCATCAACCAGTTGGTCCAGTTCCTTCCTTAGGTTCTCCAAATCACTGTCAATAGGAGGGACCAACATGTCAGAATTCGCATATTTCTTAGATATTTAACTTGTATTTATTATTATCGCTGTACCTGATACCAGGTGCTGCACATAACTCTGTGTAGTATTTGATTTTGGGTTCGGTGCCACTGGTTCTCATGGTGGCCACTCCCCCGTTGGAGAAAGTAAATGTGATCATCTGACTGGAACTTGAAGCGGGAAGAATCTGTGAACCAGACAAGATATTGGAAGATTAAACTTGATTTCGAGACACAACATATATCCAAGACAACGTGCCAACCACGTACAGCCTTGTCATCGGGCTGGTTGCTGTCGTAGCCGGTGGTCAAATCGCGGACAGCGGTGATTGAGAAATCGCCGCATTTGGTCGGGTAGGTATTCTTGTCGTCGCTATAGTTACGCAGGCGTTCGAATAAGCTGCGAATCACATCCTGGTCATGGCAGATAAAGTAAGAGTTCTTACTGAGGTGGTAGCCATACCTAAAAGAGAAAGAATATCATCTTTCTGTTAGACAGCATTCCATAAAAAAATCCAACAATTCCTGCTCGTGCTCGGTGGAGGAAATATTCAGCGGGTAACTGCCTACTCTTCATAGATGGTTGTAAGTTGGTGAGAGAGAGTTTTGCATTTAGCAGCCAGGTAGCAAACCATCTCTCCTGCAATTGCAGCAGCGCTCACTCCATCTTTGTCCAAGACTGCAGGACTGCACATATACCCTGCAACACACATTGTGCAATGCAATTCGATGACTACTGCTGTTTTGACATCCAAGACAATACAAAAGGATAGAGCAAAGTGGGTCTATAGAAATTCAGTTTGATCAAGTGCTGAAAGCCATATTGTTGGTATAATGACAACAGTTGAGCCTAGTTAAGGGTCATTGGGAAGCTAAAACCTTATGGTATAAGAGAGAGAATTACATTTGCAATTGTCAAGGTTCACCAGGTTTTGTTTTTTCTGTAGGTGGCATGAAATTATATTGTATTTACCAATGGCCTCCTCAAAGGCAAATAGAACAGTCTTGTCTTCATCCAAAAGGTCTCGGGCCCTGTTTCCCATCCATTTGAACCCAGTCAATGTTTCCTGTTCAGAAAGTTGTGATCATTTAGAGATAGATATATTTAGATTTAGAGAGTAGTACTACAGATCAGACTCTTACCTCAAAATGGAAGCCTTCCTTAATGGCAATGGCACGCAGAATCTTTGATGAGACAGTACTGGCCAACATGTAGACGTTTTTAACAGCCCCAGCGTCAGGGTTTTGCTCTTTCCAGCAGTAGAAAATCCACCAGCCCAGTAATGCTCCAAGCTCATTCCCACTGAACAATCGCCACTCACCACTGGCCGGGAAGAATAAGACAATAAACATAACCAGGGAATGAATCAAAAAGGTTGGTAAATTTGATATCTTCCATAGTGAACAGAGTTCAAATTACAGTTCACATTTGGAAGAACCCACAAAAATGTTTCATATGAAAAATGGGAATATTTCCAAAATACAAGTACTATATACCTTTCCTGCTTTTCAGCAACGAGCAGCCGATCCGCATCTGGGTCATTAGCCAGCACAACAGTGGCCCCCTCGGTCTCCGCCAAAGAAAAGGAGAGGGTCTGCAAAGCACACAAACGCACAACACCTACACTACATGAATGTCCATTTACTTGTGGGTGTGTTAGGTTCAGACCAGAACTCCTTCTCCTTCTTCAGGGTTTGGGTATTTAACAGTAGGGAACTCAGGGTCTGGGTCTTTCTGTTCTGCCACAGCATATGGTGGGTGAAGGTCAAAGGCCTTGAAAGCTGACTGCACAAATGTGTGGCCAACTCCATGTACTGACGTATGTACCATTTTCACTTTAGAATTCTTGTTTAATTCCCTAGAAAAATAAAGACACACCAGATTTGTTATTGCATTATGTGTAAATTCAAATGCTGAAACATTAATATATATATATATATATATATATATATATATATATATATATATATATATATATATATATATATATATATATATATATATATATATATATATATATATATATATATATATATATATATATATATATATATATATATATATATATATATATATATATATATATATATATATATATATATATATATATATATATTTATTTATAAAATCCCTCATGATGAATTAGTTTAAGGAACGTTATCAAATGTTGTCTTTACACTTAGCATATAATTGTTTACCTTTGTAATGCAATTCATAGTTTTTTTCATTAAAAATAGACCACTTATTTAGGTCACTACCTGTGAAGGCAGTGTTTTTGAATGGCTTTGAAGTACTGGATGTGGATTTCCTCATAAGGGTCATTGAGCAGTGGGTTCTTCAGATCCACCTCTGTATTCCAGGACTCTGGCCAAGGCTCTAGATTTTCTTCTATGGCATTGGAAATACCCTTGTCATGAGGGGGTACTATCTGGGCAGAGTTCTCCCAGTAAACCTAAATCATCAGAGACATGTACAATATATGACCAGAGTTTTACAATTAAAAGAAAAGAGAGAGAAAGAAAATTACCTTGTAGCCATTGTCCTGCTTGGGGTTGTGTGAGGCAGTTATCATAATACCAGCACACAGGCCAAGGTAAGCAACTGTAAAAGGCTAAAAAAAGGGAGGAAGGAATTCAAATGATCAATCTCTAATTGGGTTTATTTTATTTAAAACAAACTGTATGTCCTCAATCCCAAATGTGTACGGGAGAAAGGCAACATGATTCCAGGTATTGTCTTTTGATTTTTTCGTGAGAGTTCGGCAGGTAAAATGTAACTCGTATTTAACGACCGGTTTGTTTGAGTAAACACAATATTTACCATCATCAAGTTTGAGCAAAAATAACGTTTTTTGGGGAAAAAAAAACAACAACAACAATAACAATCCGGACTGGATTATGAAGACATTATGTAATGAATCTTGTGTGGAGATTATATGTGATTTGAGCAGTGGTAAAAGTAAATGATGAAATAGCAATTTACCACGAAAGGAGTGGGGGTTATGTCAGAGAAGAGGTGGACAGGAACTCCTCGGCCGATGAACACAGCAGCAGCAAGTCGGGCAAATTTCTTGCTACTACCCCCACTGTCAGGGTGTGCTCTAGCGTCATAGCCGATCACGACTCCTCGCTCTTTTAGGTTGTCAAAACTTTCCTCCAGGTATCGACAAAAACCCTGTTTAATAGGGCAGCCAGTTTTGATTTTTTAAAAGCACATAAAAGCAAAAATCTTATAATTAAAAAAACAATCCTTCATCTCGTAAAGCAAGGCAGTTTCAATGGAAACACGAGTGCTTTGTTGTTATACTTAGCCTAATGGTACTTTGATCACATCAAGTGTGGACTTTGAAAAAAGAAACATCCCATTTCATTATGAATTTCATACAAACAAATATTGACTCGCACCACTTGGTTATGGCCTCAAAGTGCTTGTGTACTTACAATAGGCGTTTATCTATTAACCAACCTGTGTAGTCTGGATGATAGTAAGGTCATTCATGAAGGCTGTGCCGGGGCCCATAGCTGCTCTCAGACCGGCCGTGCCAAACTCCATCCTGGATGAGAAACATTTCTTCAGTGTTTCTACAGCACCGTCCTCCAACAACTTCTCCACCGCAGAAACCGTCTCTGGATTCTAGAGTGTGAGGAAAAGGAGAAAAGTGGAAAACGTCTACACACAATCCTACTCAAATACATGTTAGCCTGTGTCCCTTTTCCCAAGTGACCTGATTAATCTCATGCCTTGTCAATTTGCGGCAATGAAGGACTGTTTGTGTTGGTCACATGCTTGCATGCACGTTATATTAGACATAGTATAACGATTTATATCCTCTCGTCTGTTTGTAGATGGAGAGCTTGAAGTGCTTTTCAACAATAAAGATGATAACAAGAAAAATACAAGATATCTGGCATAAAGGCAATGTATTTCGTGTACTACAGAGTTAATACTAGGTCAATAACAGTAGTAACTATTTTGCCAAGTAGCTCTTTATAGGTAGTCACATTGGTAATAACAACAGCAAAGGAATCATTTCATAGTACCATCCATCTTCTGTAACTTCTTCTTAGGGGGCACCAGTTGGCTGCACCCCAGTTCAAATGGATTTGCCATCAATGGGAGTGAATGAGTTAATACATCAAAAATAAAAACACATTCAGTAATACATTAACAAATGACAGTACACGTATAGTATGCTTTCTAGTGCATAGTGGAATAACTCTAAAACCCCTTGTAATGTCTTTCTACAAACATAATAAAGTGAACAGTGTAGCCACGCTTCTTTACTTTAACGAGGGTACAACGAGTTCATTTAACTTTTTACGTGCATTCACTTTTGTACGTAATGTAATGGCAACCTAAAATTACCTTTTTGGGGAGATTAAGCTAAAATATACCAAGTGAAAGGTAGCGTGTCAACCAATGCGCTGTTGTAAAGATTTTCATGAAAATATGTGGCCGTCTGAATTATTTTGAATTAAAGTAATTATAGAAAGAACAATTTCATCAGAGCTCACAGGCTAAACGGCTAGCTGTCACAATACCTTGTCATATTGAAGCCATTGTTGTATTTCTTGGTCCAGTTGCGAGTTCCCGGTTTTAGAAACGCCGTTTTTCATGTTATCTCTAGTCAAACAAACGTGGTTTCTTTTGTAATGTAGAATTGCCGAATAGAGTCGGACGAGCCACCTATGAAGCAGCTTTATACGAGTCTGCTGCGTTTAAGGTCTGTGGGAAAAACCAAACACTTCCTGGTTTTTGATGGTAGCTGTTCCCATTATCCCATTGTTTACTTTTTTTTGAAGGGAGAGATAATATTTTGTGACTTTCAACAAGACAGATGAAGCCTTTTTTTAAACCAAAGCGACTAACATAAATATTAACACACACAACATTGTAGCTGTCTGTAGATTAAATTTCACTTCAACTCATCTCATTTTCTGAAGCGCTTTATCCTCATTAGGGTCGCGGGGGGTGCTTAAGCCTATCCCAGTTGACACCAGACAGTCACAGGGCAAAAAAAAGACAACCATTCACACTCATTCCTAGGGGCAATTCAGTGTCCAATCAACCTACCATGCATGTCTTTGGAACGTAGGAGGAAACCAGAGTACTCGGAGAAAACCCACACAGGCCCGGGGAAAACATGCAAGCTCCACACAGGTGGACTGACCTGGATTTGAACCCAGGTCTCCCGCTGCAATTATATGCAATATTAAGGTTGACAATGCACTTTTGTCAAGACAGACTAAAGATAAAAGACAGGTGATTACAACAATTTAATACACAACTATGCTTTGAGATAAATAAGAAATCAATCATGACATTTTTTTTATAAGTAGCACCAATTCCATACTAAATATTTGCAGTTAATAAAGTCAAAGTAATAACAAAATTGCCACCGACAGCAATTACAGCCGTTATCACAAAATGTGTAAATTTCTTTGTTGTATGGGTTATAATTTGTGTATGACAAAAAGTTCCTTATGGAGGATTGCGACTGATCTCTAATGGTACTACTACATGCAATTCTACAGCAAAAAAAGATAGTCTTTCCAATTCTAAAGTAACAAAAGCCACAAATATCAAATGTGTTCCAATTAAGGCATAAAAACTATGGAAACATTTTTAAACAACCTAAGCACAAATAAGAAAACATAATTAGCAACAACTAATAAGTTTAGACAATTTTAATTGCGACAGATTGAAAAATGAACACAAAACCTGTTCTTATCACCATAAAATTACTTGTGCCCTGACACACACACACACACACACGCGCGCGCACGCACGCACGCACGCACGCACGCACGCACGCACACACACACACACACACACACACACACACACACACACACACACACACACACACACACACACACACACACACACACACACACACACACACACACACACACACACACACACACACACACACACACACACACACACACACACACACACACACACACACACACACACACACACACACACACACACACACACAGGCTCATACACACTGCAATCGCTTGGTTTTTCTTTGCTTTATGTTAAACAGATTCTCATCTGTTGGATACATCTGTGCGGCCTTTTTTTTATGTAGATGCCGTTTCTTTTCACGATTATCTTTCTTTGACTTCCCAGCTGCTGGCCTCAAAAGACCACCATCATTGAGCCCTGCTTTGGAACTTTTGTTGTTCATCCTATTCTTAATCTTTTCCTTTTTCTTCTTCTTCTTCTTCTCCTCTGGTTTTTTTACTATTCCTCCTCGACCTCTGAGAAAATCCAGCGTTTCGTCCGCCATGAGTTTGTGTGAAGCGGGCTTTTCTTTGGGCACCGGTCTCTTGGGCTTCCACTGTTTGCCTGCATTCTCCTGTTTATTCTTTTTAAACTTACTTTTTGCAACCATGGAATCATTTGTCTGACGGAAAAACATATGGCTTCTTTTGCTGTGGTGACTTTTGGGAGTCCTATCAAATTTTTGGTCAAATGCGTGTCCATTGTTGCCACGATTGAATTTTTGCTTCTTGTACGGAGGCTCTTGAGAAAGTGGAAATTTACCCTTTTGGGATAAAAGACCATTTTTGATCAATTCTGAGGAGGGGAGGTAAACAAGTATCAGTATTAATTTTGACAACATTATTCAAGAGCCCGAATGCATTCTACTTGACCAACCTTCAACTTTTGACTGGAGCCTGATGTCTCTGCGTTCGATGTCTGCTGGGGTGTCATAGTACTTGATATAAGGCGCAGTAGCAAATGAATCCCAGTTCATTCTTTTCAACCCGCACCACTGAGGCACACATAAAAAGAGCATTGGTTATTAGCACAGGTACAAAAAAGATCAAGTCTATCCACTATACAAGATTGAGATTCACATTGAGGATCACAGTGAATTTTAGTCATAAGATACTGAAGATAAATATCATATATACATTTACTAGACAATATTTGTGACTACTTTCAGTGAATACAATGCATGCCACGTCTACACGATTACTAAACTGCAGCGCCCAGTAATAAACATGTTTAACAGGAAATGTATGTTTGAAAAAGTGTACAGTATCCCCCCCCCCCCCCCCCCCCAGGCACATTGTCTGGATTTTTGCTTTGTTTAAAAATATGAACTAAAGCAAGTCCTTTTGCTAATGACTAATGCACAGTCATGCATTAAAAAAGAACAATAGAGACAGACTTGACATACACTGTAGTGTTACTTACATGGCCAAAATGTCCGAAACGGGAGCAGTTGTAGCAGTAGGCAGGCCTTCGACCATTGTTAAGGTGACGCTGTTTTATAGGTGGACCGGCCTCGGTCTAAGGATGGTCAGAAACAATTGAAATATTACTCTTTCAAGAAGGATTAAGATCCAAAATAACTCAAATTGGGAATGAACATAAAATTCCTGGATACGAGGATCGGAGTCTTTTACAGAATTCTCTCCTATCATTCTCATGCTATTGAAACCAGCCTTTATTTAGCATAGAGGGGCCGATACAAACCGCTGATTACCGTGGCGAAAGGTAGATGTCTGTAATGACCCCAGTTTGATAAGTTTGTGCGTTTATGTCATGGGTTGCCGTTCCTGAGGGGCCAGGCCTCTGAAAGCCTTGCATGCTCTAGTAAACACAGCAAATATACACTGATAGAGAGGCAAGACCAGAGTCTCAAACGCAGTGAATTTAATGCTGTCTCTTTCACACCCACACACACAGAGATAAACATGTGCACAAGCTACTAAAGATGCCCCCACAATCCCCATGATTCGGAGATCAAAAATCATTTGCGGCCCCCGTCATTTCTTGAACATAGCTTAGCTCACGTTAGGAGCTTCGCGCTCGCCAAAAAAAACGCCCTCTTTACCCCCCTCCCTCTTTCTCTCTCTCTCTCTTTTTAACGCTTGAGTAGTTTTTCGGTAGAAAGGATGAATGCTATTAGAGCGTCGCGTCATTATCGGGTCAAACCGGCCGGGCCCATCTCCATCACAAAGGCCAGGAGATCACAGACCTCTTGCACACTCACTCACATACACACCCACATATGGAACACACGTACACTCTAAAGAGATCACAGCTCTCGTCATCCCCGGCCCCCCAACGTCCATCGCCTTTTCATCGTTCATGTAAATTAGCTGTAGGTCTTCCTGTGTCGCTGCAACTCTGACCTTGGCCTGCGTTATCTCAGTCTGCTGGGATCCAGCACATCGAAAACCCACCACCCCTTACCCCACCTCTATCAGGGGCATCTAAATAGCTGACAGCAGATCCTCTCTTTCTTATGGCCTGTCTGATTTCAGCTCTGACTGCTGCTACATTAAGTTGCTTTGAAGAAGCATCAGTCCAACAGTGTATTAAAATACACTCTTAAATAACAAGCAGTAAGTGACAAGGTTAATAAAGCCAACTCCTCTCGAGAGTGGCAATTTCCAAACCACTGTGATACTTAGTTAATGTACAACCCTGCTAATATCTAATGAATTAATTTCTGGGACAGTGATTGGACTAAAAGGCCTCTTCTGTCCGAAAATCTTAAGACTATTTTTTTGTGGGAACGACCACCGCATCTTAAGAAGAAAGACTAATTGGGTTTTCATTTCATCATTAAGCCTTTTCTTCACTTTTTTGAATGGATTTGTGTCCAAAATATTGTCACCTTTCATTTTAAAGTGGTATTTTATACCATTAAGCACTTGAATAGTAATTTCGCCAACAAAAAAAAAAATCAGTATACAAATATTGTTGAGTTTTGTGTCAGGATCCCATAAAATGCAGTTTTTCATGGTGTTCAGAAGAAAAAATGACACCATCTCCTGCCCACAACAATTTAGCCTGAAACCTTTAAACTACCAGATGTTTTCCTTAACATCTCAGCGTTTGATTCAATGATTAAATCCGAGTGCATTGGTGACGAGAACAATATGATCACTTTCTTCTGAGATAACATAAGGAGCTACGGTACTTGAACCGGTCAGTAAAAAGAAGAGAAAGAACACAACACAGTTTAGGCTGGGCGTGGATGGAAGGCTGAACCAGAGGGTCCTAAAGGCTTTGCTGTGTCGACATAGCCAACCAGCCAACCGTGGCCTCTTCGCACACACACGCATACATACACAAGTGCTTTCTGTGCTGTACGCGTGCGCATGCACAAACACACACATATACACTAAAGAGTGCGTTCCATAGTTGTCTGGACACGACAACATTCTGTCTTTTTAAGCTCCACTCTCTTCAGGTCCTTGCTTGGCTGCTGGTGGCAAAGCCGTGATAATCCTTCGACCAACACAAAGCTTAGACTGTTACAGACGACAATCGGAAGGAGAAAACACACACACACACAGACACACACACTAACCGAATCTGTTGTGTGCGTAAGGGGGCGGGAAGAAGCGAGCTGGGGAGAACCGGTGCCATTTTGCATATGTTATTGCAGCATGTGAGTGAGGTCTGCTTATATTACTGAGAGTCGAGGGAACGTCCATGTGTACTACATACTATATATTTTATCAGGGAGAACAGCAGCTTAACAACAAAAACATGCCATAGTTCAGTATAACTTTGAGTAAAGTACAGTGGGGAAAAAGTGCACTTTTCCAATCACAGGTTGGAGGTTCAACTACACCAACGACAGCAGGAAGATGATGAGCTGGTCAGATAGAGAACTAGTTGACTTTGGTCTATATATCCATATGCATTTTAACAATAGAATAAAAATCAACTGTCTTGAACAAACACATTTAACCCACAAATGCTGACAACTCGAAACAAAAATTTGATCATGCTTTCATATTTTTGATGTTGACTAGAGGTTCTATCAGAGAAGGTTGAGACTTCTTTCTACATCCATGCCTTCACACACACACCTTTACTTCCAACCACGCGAAAAAATCGAAACCACCCAGCTAAGCGGAAAGGCACAAAGACCTGCAAAGCCTGCAAGACTTCTGATAACACAGCACCTTTCTCAAGACATGTGCGTGTGCCATGTACTGTACATCCAAGCAATGCACAGGGAAAAAAATACCTGTACCAAAGAAAAACAAGCTTGAACGCATACATATTTTACCAAAACTTGATTTTAGAGGAAGTTATGGTTGAGTGTGTGCACGCGATTGTATATACAAACAAAAAATAAGGAATGTTCTTTGAATTCTTAGCATGCATTATTACTATGGACCACTGGGTGACGCTCGAAAACCATGCTGTAGGATAGCAGTCGCTGCAACGACTGGATAAAAAATGCACACAAGTTCACACTTTTACAGACTTCAACTTGCAGCATTTACAGACTGCAAGTTCAAAAAAAAAAAATGAAAATATTCCTTATTTTTACCTATTATTATTATTTAGCAGCAGGCATATGAGTCTCACCACATTAAAAAAGTCTGCGTTGTGAAAACCTGAATCTGAATGATTTACTTTAGGACCGCTAAATGTGAACAGTTAAATTAATTAGTTTATATACTTCACATATTTAAAATATTTAATCATGAATTTGAATGATATCAATTGAAAATGTATGATTTTAACAATTAATAATTGAGTGACAACTGAAATAGTAATTTCAAATTGAATTTATTACTATTGAAGTAATACTGAATTACAAAAACTGAAATGTAAAATCATGAGATTCGATTCAGTTTCTCTGAAATAATAAATAATCACCACCCAGAAAAGAGTATGTGTGTTTGTGTTTTCCAAATGTAGGTCTCTCCATTCAAATACAGGTCGCCTTATTTCAATTTCTAGTTCCTGTGATAGTGGCACATTACTCATAGCAATCTGCAATTGTTAAGATTTTGCCTTAGTAAAAACCAAAAAAAGAACACTAAAAAAAAAAAAAAAAAAGGAAAACGCAAATAGAATAACTACTGGCCTGCATATTTTTTACCATAGAAGCTTTTTCAAATCTACCCGAGACAAAAGCCTTCCCCAATTGCTACTGAAAACATTTTAGAGTGTGTATGTGGAAATGCGAATCTCACTATAAATGTTCACAGTAAGTACCCCAGGGCTTTGTGGTCAACACTGTGTGGCTTGGAGGAGTTTGTTAGTTTAGGGCCAGGTGCACTCAGACACCACACATAGTGAGGAAGATCAACAGAAATAGCGCACGTGCGTACACACACACACCCAACGACACACACACATTGCAGGGAGGTCTGACAGAATGCCTTTTCACACCTGGCTGCGCCCAGCGGAAGGTGACAGAGTCACATCTCCCAAAGCGCACACACACACACACCTCCTCACATTGGGGAGTTCAGGGTCGTAAGCGGCATCATGAATAAAATGAGGCTGTCTTAAACAGAAGGAGGCCCCGAGTATGCATGCAGAATGGGAGTGTGTGTGTGTGTGTGTGTGTGTGCGGGCGTGAGTGGTTTTGTTTTGTTTACGCAGCCATCACTGAAACCCCATGCCAGTTTGGATGTGTAACGACCTTCTGTTCCCAATGCTTAAACGGCTTAAATACTTCAATTAGACTTGGGTCATACTCCACCACCCGTTAAAACACAAAACCGTCCAAACACACACACGCGCGCATAAACGGTGGCATCATTTTGTGAGATAGCACTCCCTCTCATTTGTGGTGCCAAATGAAAGTGCACTAGAGCAAAAGACATCTCACACTAACACGCTAATTTGAACATATAGACCGATTTCTGTCTTTTTTTTCTTCAGATGGGTCTCCCCAGGAACTTTGCTTTCCCAATCTCTGTGCTACTAATGATGCAGCCTTTTCATGAGACAGCCCATGCTAATTAATCTCCATAGAGGAGAGTGACAGACCTCCCTGAACACGCACACATGTACACACAGTGCACAGCAAGATGTATGCAAATACACACCACTCTTCTTGCCTCTTTCTCACTCGTTTGTCCCGTGTGGCGTTGGCAGCACATTTCATGCTTTATCACATCTTTTAATTGACAAACAAGCTGCTCTTTTCTCTTAGGCTGAGGTCTATATCACACCCTCACATACACACACACACACACAAAGACACAGCTCCAAAAAGTATTCATTTTCAGAACCTCAGGCCCACACCTAAGCAAATATGAATTATGCCCACACCTAAGCAAATATGAATTATTCCCTGTTGGCATTGCATCTTTAACTGTTACACCTTCAAACTAAGAATTACAAATGTAAGTTTGTTCGTGTCACATGAAAAGCAAACTTTCTCATTTATGCTACGTTTGAATTATACCCAGTGTAAATTCCATTCCTTGAATAATAGAAAAAAAATAACATGGTTCCACTAGGGGGCTGTAACAGCCTTCACCATAAATAATTGAAGCAAGAGATATAGATAGGATTTCTAAAACTGAAGTTCAGTACATAGAAAAATCTGATTATCATTTTAAAAATGAACCAGACTGGTATTAATGGAGAAAAACAGAGAAACCACTCAATAGAAACCCTTTTCGGGTGGATTTTTATCCAAGTGGGACGAACAAATAAATGAAGACTAAGCCAAAGGCTAGTGATGCAGGCTGAATTATAGTGGCTAAAAAAAAGTCCACAAAACTTTCTTCATCCAAGTGCAAGTTTTTTTAAATTTATCATACGAAAATATGATCAGAACTTTCTAAACTTTTTTCAACATTCTTTTGAACTATATAGTTAAAAATTCATTGAATTAATGTGATTTCACCAACGCCTACCCCTGGAGACGTAGCTTCAGATTCAGAATGAACCAATCACATACATTTTAAAGTGCCTCTTACTAACCCCAAATCAATTATAAACCTTTTAGCAGACTTTTCCAAATGTATGTTTTTATGACATTATTAGTATGGGCCATTTGAAACTATTGACAATGTCCCCCCCACTACATTGAGTAAGGCCAAAGCATGACTCGGTCCTCTCTACTGTGCTCTTTTCACAATATGTAGTATTATGTCAGCGCCAAACATAGCTATAGGATATCAATCCAACTAATATGGTTTTAACTTTGGGGTCTTTTGTTCAAAATGCCTTTATTTACCCACCATGTAGGATATTTCAAATGGGTTATTAGGAACCAAGGTTAGTTAGGAGTGATAACTGTGGCATTTCAAACTCAGTCTAAAAGTTGTGTGTGCTGTTCACTCACCGAAATATGGTACTGCCTCCAGATCTCGGGACATTCCTGTATAAGGGAGGGGGAAAGGTAAATGGTTAAAATTTCATAAAGACAAAAAAAAACAAGAGAAAAAAAATATCAGGTGATGATCTTTTTGGGGGGCCAGATTGCACAGCCGTAAGTGGTATTAAATGTTTAATTCTGATGAGGAGAGGTCATGGTGTCATTGCCCTCCATAAAAATATCTCCCTGGTTACTCAGGCACATCTCTGCTACAAGCAACTGACTATTGCTACAGTCGGTCTTGTCGATTCACTCTGTGCTGGTGGTGTGGTTAAAGAATTATCTTCGGGACTTTGGCACGCTGTTCCCATTGCATTCCGACATCCTCTGTAAAATGCCGCCACTTCCCTCTGGTAAATTGAAAATGCTGCAGTTGCCGCTGGCAATGACATTTATCTACTTACACACCCTGGCAAGAATCACATGTGAGGTGTAGAGGTAGATTCATCGACCTTGACATTATAACTACTTGCACGACATTAAATCCACGACCAAAGTGCTCAACAAAGATAATGAATGCCGTGTTGATGTAGAGAAACATTCATTTTACATCACGTTTATTATTGTGATTAACGGCATCATACCGAAAGCGGATTTCGGTTAGATTCTGAACCCGTAGCATTTGACTTCAATACGAAGGCAAATGTAAATATGAATTTTAACAGCTGTGTAGTTCTTCATCTCATCAAATGTTCCTTGAACCCCCCGACTCCCCACATACACACACACACACACACCACGTTAGTTTTTCCCCCCAGACCGCCAGGGTGGCGTGTTGTTGTCGAGGGCGACAGGCGAGGCGAGCGACACACTTGCGCTCCGTCAACCGTCTGTCTTTAATGAGAGACACAGAAAGACCCAAGGGACAGAGACCTGACTCTCGCTTCTCCACAAACACGCACGCATGCGCTCTCACACACAACGCCATGCAAAGACATACATAAAGTTCACAAATAAAGTTTTACCACTCAAGAAAACCAATTAAAATTCCCACCTAACTTTCACACAGAAAAAAACATTCAAAAATCTGCAGTACTAGTGCAGTAGGTAAGAAAATGTGTCATAAAAAACGAGAGGCGGGGCCGGTGTAGTCCGTGGGCCGGACTCCCTGTGGTGTTCACCTGGTTACTCATCCATTACGCAGGCCACAGTACATGACTGACTGACGGAGTGCAAAAAAGAAAGCGAGGCACGTCGAGACACATGGGCCGGTTACATACGCGCAGGTTTTTGTAGCTCTATGGCCACCATACTGCCAGTGGGCATGGTAATGGATGTTGCGGTGGGATAATTGTCATTGACGGTCATTAGATTCAGCCTTCAGTGGAAGCCAACTCATACACACACAAACACACACGCAGCCCGTATATTTAGCATAGCGGAGACATAACTAAGCTGTAATTACTCAAGTGTATCAATTAATGTGAACAGCAGCGTGGGCTGACCCCCTTTCAGTCATTATTACTCTGAGAGTAAGTTTGGGGACACTAGCCAACAGATGGCAAAATATTTGATTGATGTGTTATGTCGTTTTTTGACTATATGGTAAAATGCCATATTCAGTGACACTGCGAATAGAATGGAACATTGAAAACCGAATACATGACTGGCATAAATGGACAATCTTTTTCTATTCTGTGCCAACTGTACATGCAATATATGTATTATTGCACGAGTTATTGTGATGAACAATTTATCTAATTTATGCCATGTCATGTCTTATTGTTGAGTTAGCCCTTTTGGCTCATTGTATGTAATTTGATCCCTGTATACACATGATTCTGCTTCATTACGTGATCCCAAAAACAGTTTTCTTTTAATCGTCTGACCATGCTAGTGGTACAAACTTCTCCAAATAGACATCAGGCCCCTCTTAAGTGTTTTTCTACAGTTAAATTGGAAATTAATCATTGGTTAACCCCAACAATAATTATGTACAGAGAAAAGGAATCAGAATGAGGGAGCATGGTTTGGTTGAAACCTTCATCTCACTGTTTTCAGAGTCTAGATGCTCAGTAAGTAATTTAACTGTTGCTTCTGTTGTTTCGTTCCAAAAAAAAAAAGAAAGCTGTACTCACATCAATGAGGTGGCCCTTCAATCCACAGCGACGGCATTTTTTGTCATAGTAATGTTCCTCGGTGCAGGAATCATCCGAGTGACCTGGAAGGCCACAGTTGTAGCAGTACTTATAGGGACACCAAATGGCCTTGTGACCGGATTCAGCACAAAAGAGGCAAGCACGCAACTTCTGCAGAGTCACAGACATAGCAGATGTTCTCAAATTGAAATATCTGTATTTTTGTGAGACCAAAAGAAGTACAACTAACTGACTTTGGGTTCAGGGCAATTTTTGGAAAGATGTCCAATCTTATCGCAGTTTCGACAATGAACATTCTTGTCCGTGTAATATCGCGGTCTGAAATTTCTGGCTCGGTTATCCCCGTAGAGGAATTGAGCCTGAAACACAAACAGTAAATGCAGTATATTATAAACATACAGTTGCTACACAAGTAAACTATTAAGAGATTAATTCTTTCTTCATACCACCTTGTCTCGATCTGAAATCACCCAGCTGTCATCCTTATCTTTTTTGACATCTGGAAAGAGAGAAAACATTGTCCCTAAAACGTTTATAACAGACAGAGTTTAGAAGATGTTAAAATGTCAGGCTATAAAAGAAACAACAGCAACAAAAAAAAATAAACATGACCAACAATAATACTATATTTTCCAGTAAATGTGGCTACAATGTGTTTTTTTAACTGTAATAAGTTAATATTATAAAACAGTTGTTGATAAGCAGAATGCTCAGAACTACTTATCCCAGCATAGAACTACTCCTGAAGCACTTATAAATAAAGTCGGTCAGCATCGAAAATCCCTGAAACACTACCCGAATGATGGGGACAGTTTTTCTGAGTTTCAATCTTGGTATTTGAATTCCTAAATTCTTTTTTGGAATATGCATTACGCATTTCTTATGCTGTGCACAATACTGTAACCGTAAGAGATATAATTCAATACACTGTAGAGATAGAGTGATTTTGTAACCCTCAAAATAAGTGATAGAGAAACATGAAGACCTTAAACGCCCGAGGCGTGTGCTTAGTTTCCCATAAGAGTAGGGTGCGCACACACGGGTGCACACAGAAAGCGGCACTGGCAGCTCGGCACATCTGTACGAGAGACGCTAACAGCGCCTCCGGGGAGATCAGCATATTCTCCTAAGGGGCACAAAACACTAACTGACATCCAGAAATTGTAACGGAAACAGACACAGACACATGTTCTTGGCATTAATTATGTGCTGGTGGCAATGACCCGCCACGGGCTCGCATGCTTCCATAGACACATGCAGACACAGCCGTGCATCCTGCACCGCGATTAGCTGCTTGACAGTCGTTAGCCTTTGGACAAACATAAAGCCTTGAGCCAAAATCAAATATTACACTCTTCTCTCCCTCTTTCTTTCTCTGACTCCCTGTATTCAAGCCCTTATCGTGCTTATGTTCTCAGCCTCGCTTCTTTGCTTTGGGCCCGTGTCCCGATGAGCGGTAGCAGAAGGGGGTTATCAGCTTCCATCCTTGTCAAACAAATTAAAATAGCTGCTATTTGGCTGGCACTTTTTTCCACCATGACCTTCCCATCAAACACAAACATCCGACACAAAAACTGAAAAGCAACGCTTTGACTAACTGCACAATCGATGATAGGAATGTACCAAACATTTTCCATATTTCCTCTAGAAATCCAATACACCAGTCTGTTAGACCAAAATAAATATTGCCCCAAAAATCTATCTAATATGGTGGCTGTCCAGTCCAAAAATGATCTATGGATGTGTCTGGTTGGGAAACATTACATTTACCCTAGGAGAAACCACTTGGTTGCTCTAATGTGCCATGGAATGCTTGATAAGAATGTAAAACAATAGCCGGTTGCTTCCTTTTCAGTCACTTCGAAAACGTTTAAAAGGTAAAGAAAAGATTTACAAGCGAGGAAACATACTTAAAATAAATTGTTCAATCATCTATCTGTAGGTGGTTGTAGTTTCCATATCCACTGATTGAGTTTGTACCAAGTGTGTCATTGTTTATATCCATACATACAGCATGTAGAAATAAACCAAGAAGCTCTGAAGCACTGCCTACTGAGAAAAGGCTGGGGGGCCTCACTGTGATGTGTGTATGCATAGTTAGCATTAAACAACTGGTATTCAGTTAATGAATAGTTTGAAAGAAGGTAGGGGTCAAACATGTGTGCGTATATAAAGAAGTGGGTCTTAGTGTGTGTGTGTGCGAGAGAGAGTGCGTGTGGGGGGGCTCAACGAAAGTCCTTCCAAGAGCGTCTCCCAAGGGGACCGCACAAATAAAGACCAGGAAGCTTTCCCTTAATCTAAAAGTGGCCCATATACGCAACACACACACACACCTACACACACACAGATAAAGGGTGAAGCTCTTTGTCACGGCCGAGGAATCAAACACATGCACGTGGTGGAGTGGGGGGTAGCAAGGGAGGACTGGCAATGAAAAGGTGTGTGGGGGCAGTGGTCTTTACGCTAGGGGAAAACCATGCAAATCAAGCCAGAGGCCCCCAAACCAGAATTATCTAAACTGCTTGCTATACGCTAACCCAACATATCTAAGAGCTAAAGAGGCAGATGGCAGGGACTTCACTTCATGGCTAAGCAGGCTCAAAAGATATAGCGGGACTATGTTGACTTGACCACATAAGGAAAACACTTTCAGAAAGTATAATGTTGGAACTTGCAAGATAGACTAGAAGCTCATTCCTCCACAGCTAAGGCAACATACTTAATGAGACTTGAGTAGTTATTTTATGGTGTTAAGATAGCCCTACGCAATCTGACAAAAAAAGAGCACAATTACTGACGGACCACTTAAGAGAACACAATTAAATTTTTGTGTGTACTGGAGATTTCGGGGAAAAAATGTTTCTAGAATGGTCGCCTGAAAACCTTTAGACTCCCCAAAACGATTGGACTGAGAAGCGACAGCTCTCCCTTGATCCCATCAGTCTGCTGCCAAGGGATGTTCAAAACAATGGTGTGGAAGAAGGGGGACACATAGGAACACAGGGAGGGAAGATCAAGAAAGAGAAGGCGACAGATGCTACCTGTCTCTCTCTTAGGTACTCTGATTACTCTGAGATGGAGAGGAGTGGGAGGAGGCTGTGTTTGCGTGCGTGTGTGTGTGTGTGTGTGTATGTGCTGCCACTGACAGCAGAACGGAAGTCTATGTGTGGCTAATGAACCATGAACTCCCGGCTCTCCTGGGGTGGCGCATGCACACGCACACACACATGCACACTCAAACACGCACGGCCAGGACCATCCTCGTGGGATGAGGCCTCGACATAGTAGTTCAAAACAGATGAGCAAAAAAGGAGACAAATAATGTCAAGAAAAATATCCATCCTTCACATTTTTCCCCATTATTAAGCAACCCAAATGAAGGATGTTCTCTCATTTAAATATAAAACCGTTGAAGTAGCTCGCCTTTTACCCAATCGCCTACTACCCTGTCAAGACACTTAAACAGGAACCTCAAACCAGCCGGGTCATTGTACCACACTGTTGACTGGACCCATTAACACACCAAGCAAAACAGGCACACACATACAACACTGGAATGAAAGAGGGGCCCCTCAAATGGAGGTTATGTTGGATACTGAAGCGACAGGGTTGGATTAGAAACACTATACATGACAATGGCGAGAGCTGGGAGGAGTGTGGAGCTTGTGTTGTGTACGTGAAAAGTGTTTCCTTTGTGACATCACCCTTGAAATGCCGCACTCCCTGGTGCAAGGTTAAACAAGAGGAAAGGTTGGTGAACGCATGTGCACACAGCTTTTGTTTGTTTCTTTTTGGGGGTCTGAAAAATCTGTCCAAGAATTTAAAAATACAATAAAGGGAGGGGGGAACAAGTGGTCTGAACTTGAGCCAAGAGAGTATGTGATGAGGAAATGCACCTGTATAGCAACATTTACACGAAAGATAAAATGATCAAATATATAGAATCGTATTGATGGACAGATCAATAGCAGTAAAGCTGATTATAGAGGTTTGTTATCTGATGGTAATTATCTTAATTTCACACTTACCCCTAAGTCACCAACCTACCTTGGGAGGAAAAAACAAATTCCTATTTAGACCATTAGTTTGATTAGTTTGAAAAGGCATAAGTTAAAATGACCTTTATTGCTTTCCGACAATTTCTTGATCTTTCTTAAATCTCAGCTAGCTTTGAGCCAATTACTGCTTTTCCTAAAAAAAATCTGGAAATCATGGAATTAATTTGGTTTCTCAAGGCAATCAACCAAATTTCGGGTGGAAAGAAGGTAGGAGCACAAAACACAAACTGGATAAACAACTTCATTCATTTTTTGGGAGAGGTAGAGGATCATGTTCCTGATGATCCTCTCATGAAGAAGCATAATTGGAATTTTGATGACAGAAATCCTTCAGATTGGTCCTAAAGTTCAAAAGACGCTGTCAGTACTGACTGAGCGAATGAGGAGGAATGGGACTCGGGAGATAGCGGGTTCAATCGCATGCTGAATGGGAAAATAGATGCCAATTTAGAGAAGTTGTCAGTTCAGCCTGGCATAAAAGAACCACAGGGTTCAGACAATTGATGGCTGGTAGGCCACAGAGATTCAAGGCAGATGAGAAATTACAGAGGAACAAAACATTTACTTTCACTGGTACACCAGCTTTGAAAGACTGTTATCGTTCCACTCTGCTGGATATTATGAGACGCGTAGCATGCTTCACACCGTATATCAATTTATATTTATTATTTTCCATCCTGATTTATGTTGTTCAAGTTGTACGTTTCTGGAGACAATTTAATTATTTCCAATGGGGGGGAATTTTCTCCAGGTTGGCATTCTTATTTTAACAGTGTTCAACCTTAGAGGTTCTACCAGACAAGCAGGTGCCTTAGCCCTAGTGGAGTCTCTTTGCATGTTTCTTACCAGCCCATCTTATTATCCACCTCAGTCCACCACAGCCCCTGTTCATGACATGCTGACTGTCCACCCTCTGTCAGTCCATGCCACCCCCCCCCCCCCCCCCCCACTAGTTACATACCACATTGGCAGCAAGGGCAGGGCAGGTGGCCAAAGCTGTCAGTCAGAAGCCCTCTGGCCACGTGGCAACACCATAGGCACCAATTACCACGCAGCAGGGGCGCGGTCTGGCAACCGCATGGCAACCACATGGCCCAATCAGGGAGCTTATCAACAGGCACCAGAGAAGGCCAAGAAATGCGAGCTGGCATGTTAGTATGCCTGTGTATGTGTGTGCGTATGGTAGGACCAGGTTATCCAAACGCAGCTTGCATATCCAACGGCAGGTAGTCATTGTGTCATTTTAATATCCGTTAGCTGACTGAAGTGTGAATTTCCCATTCAAAATGCTAAATTTATCTACATCTATTGGCTGATAGATGATACAGATTTTACTCGTGACAGCTTTTCAAAAATGCGGGATGGATGTCTTTAAAAAAAGGAACCCTGAATGACCTGTGCCTAAAACATATTTATAGCTTCAATGGGAAATCCTGCAAGGTCACAATCTGGCACCATTTTTACATGTTCATTATACTTACACAATTAGTTTCAGTAAGGAAATAAAATCATGTGGGCAATCATGCATCAAAATATGATATACATTAACCAGATTGTCAAGACCTTTTCTCAACATAGCAGTTTTGATGGCAACCAAAGAGGGGGATGATTTTGATTAGGATAATAATGACCAACTATTTGTTAAAATAAATCATTTCAAAAGAATCTTAAGATAATGAGAGTTTGAGTTTCACGACTTCAAAACGTATAGGCATACATCGGAGAAAATGTAATATTCCAAGCATTTCTTGTCTACTAAACCAAAAGAATACCAATACTGTGGCACAAGATGTCTGTAAGGGGTAAATAGATTTTAATAAAACCAGTGAGTTGCAACCTCAATTTCATTTTGATGAATTTCCTCCTGCAGGAGTGAGCCAAGCGGAGGGCGAGAGGGTGGAAAGAAGCATGAGCGGGTGTGGGAAGTGGGAATAATGGGGGCTGGAAGGCAGAGAGAATTTTCATGATTGTTATTTTTGTTATTATACAGAGCAAGGGGGGTTGAGGGGGCAGATAAACGGTGGTGGTTAATCAGAGGCATTTTGTGAAGCGCTCCATAATGGGAGCCGGTTGGGGACGTCAAGGGGGTTTATTTTCCAAGGATCTTTGGCCCCAGTAATTAAGCTCCATTCACGGGGCTCTGTTCCCTAAATTAAAAAATTTGTCATTAAGTGGAATTTACCATAATGCCTTTTTATCTGCTGGCGGTACAATGTGAGTGTGTGTGTTTGTTGTGTGGAGGGTCGAAAGGAAAGGAGGGGGTACAGGGGGTGTCGGAAGAACCATTAACACTCAAAAATGCATACTATGAACACACGCAAACGCCTAATCAAAAGAGATGGGGCAAGTTTAATCACAGAAATAATCCTGGACAGCACTATACATTTGCATGCGCAAACTCCTCCAAATTCACAGCCTCTGGGATAATTAAATAATGGTACTTTAAAGTTTTAATTTACATGGAAAGTGTGCGCACATACACACGCAGGAGGAAGTCCAGTGAGATAACATTTGATGGAGAAAGAATGATTGAGGGAACAGAAAGCTGTGTCTCTTAAGACTTTCTAAAACAATACAATTATTAGTCTTTAATTAGAGCAGCACCTCTGCAGAGACTGGGGACAGTGGAAGAATAGGGGATTAAAAGAGGGGCTGTTAATACAGTCCTTTATTGCTTTATTCAAATACAGTACATTAATGCATCCAACTGTTCTTTTCTACAAGCAATGCCAAGCTTTAGTCAATTATGTCAGATTTGTCTTTGGACTGTGCCACTATCGCTCCAAAACCCAACAAACATACACATCTTGTACATGGCATGCTGCTGATGGACAAGTGCTGGTTAATTGCCAAATATGGAGCGAAGCGTCACCAATTGTTTTTCATGATCATTCACCAATTGTGTTCAGGTTTTGTATTTTGGACACTTCTATGCGTCCAACTTTCAGGCAACCGTTTGTGGTCAAGATGGACAGAGTATTAGGGAGTCATTTTCATCATCATCTGCAGTTTTAAAATGATGGTCATTTCCTCACAGGGAGGCTGTCAGGAAGAGAGACACAGATTTTGTCGTTTAATTTGCTCGCTCAATCCATTCCATTTCTTTTCTGACAGATAAAAAATTAAGAACCTCCCTAATGAGCCTATTTTAAATTGGATCAAAATTAGAATTGGAAGGTTTCTTGCAAAAGGCTCAGTCACCAGACAATGTGATACACATGCATTGCCCCCTGCAGCTCAGCCCTGTGGCTCTCCGTTACTTACTCAGTTTTTCCTTTCCGTCATTGGTCATTTAACTGTTTCATATTTATACTTAGCAGGCTTCTCATAGAATTTACTTCATTTGGATTTATTATTTCTGTCCCAATGCAACTTTGCACCACTGATTTAATCTGTCAATGGAAAGCGCAATACAAATAAACTTCTCCCATTTAACTGATGTCACAGTTTTTGTGGGTGATCACTGCCAACCATTCGTGGTCAAATGGACTGGACATCTATAGCAGTCAATGAAGAATACTATAGCTTCAGCAACAGAAGAACTTGAATAACTGTCTAAAGCCTGTCCTATTAAAAGGTTTTTTAAATTGAAAATGTTTCACTAGAACTAAAAATGTGCAGCAATCCAGTGTGCGTTTGTCTGACAGCCTGTTCAGAAATATCAATGACTTAACTCCCCAATGTGCAGGTAACAATCTCTTTGGTTCTGATTTTATCCAGTATAATTAATTTTCCCTCTCGCTCCGTATTCGGCTTTATCGGCCCCGGCCCACCACAATCTCAGCATTTCATTTAACCATAATCCCTAGGATAAAGGGGCAGCCTAGGTGTTTTAATGCACTGGCGTGTGTGCATCCAGCAAAATGTGCACTGGAAAAGGCCTGGATTTGACAGAAACACATAATTCTTCAAAAGAGTTGTGCTAGTGAAAGCTCTCAGGCGTGGATTTAAGAAATTTGGCTCTCCGTGAAAGTTAGGAATTGGAATGAGAGAGCAAAGCACACAAGACTCAAAAGATGTGACAAATATTGTGCTGGCAATATTGCTAAAAGAGATGAATCAGAAACATGTGCGTAAATAAGTATGAAGTGTAATTATTATTATGTCAAGGGTAGTAACCATTCATCTGTGCTCAATAAGTTTGAGCATAGTAATTTATATTTAGCGCCTTAGAGCATCAAAAGAGGCAAATACTCTAGTAAACTACAACTGATGAATAAGTATGCTCAACAGAGGGGCCAAGATGGACATGGAAATGCTGCATTGCAGCTAAATCGGGTGCCAGTTAAACCAGACTGGGCCCAGCTGGTCTATGCTTGATGAGCACTTTAATTAAGAGACACCAGGAAAAGTCTTCGAATGGCCAAGATGCAAACAACTAGGGCCCTCTAGAGAGAACACAGCACCACAGGCACGCATATGTAGAGGTAGGCTACACTACTGCGAGAATCCAACACAGACGTGCAGACACATGCACACAAGTAGGATCTTGTCAACGCCACAACAAAAAAAGAACGTGAACATCTCATTACAACAACCCACCTACCCCCCCCCCCCCTTTAGTGGTGCTCACACAAAAATTTGGGTAGATGGAGAAAATTCGCGTTAAGGGATCCATGACTGCTTCGCTCACCGCCCTTCCCACCTCTCAACTTCATGTTATCCTCATTTGAAACCCGCATTAATATTAATACATAAACCTCTAAAGCCCCCCTGGCTTTAACGCCGCAACCCCGCCCCTAAAATATAACACCACCTAGGGCTACTAGTTAATAAAGCCCTCTTGACGACCCCTGACGGCCCCACAATCAAAGACCTACAATAAGGGGAAAGTTCTCTGGCCAAAATGAAGAGGAATTATTACATTCAATTTATTCTTAACAGCAATCTCGGTAGGATATTGTGGAATAAGTAAAAGGTTACAAAATGCACATAAAAACTAAACTACGACTGGGATCAGCAGGTCCCCAACTTATTACTGCTTCCTCCTGGCTATATGAATGGCAACACAAGATCTTTTTCTCTTAAATCTCCTCAAAGTGTGTTATAACGCGCTCCTCTTAAAATAATTTGCATTGCACACCGCATAAAGAAATAAAGATAGTCAAAGTTTATTAGAAATGATCATGGCACACTTATCGGCTTCACCTCTAGTGTGGTGAGTGGGATACGCGTTCAAATTGGTTTTACCGCAATCTTTTTTTCTATTAACAAATTTATAAAGCTTATAGAAAAACATTCAACAAATATAAACCACAGTGTAACTGTCAACATTAGAAAATGTTTCCAGACAGCTGGGCTCCACTTTTAAATATTTTAATTTACACTAAAATGCTGCTGTTTATTGTAAAGAACAAAAAGCCACATTAATAAACCAAATGAGCACCTGTGACCACAACTGCAGATGTTCCTGGTTATTTTTAATATGCGACAATAGAAGTAAAAAAAAGATACATTCACGCTTTAGACTTGATTAAGCATTGCTTTTCAAACAGGGTGGCACATGAAAAATAAAATTATCAATATCATAAATCAAATCAAAGTATTTAGAATTGCTTAGCGATGAGTATAATAAACCTCTCTAATAATAAATATATTATTTTTTTAGCTTACTCCTACACAATTATTTAAAATAATAATTTAATTAACTTATACATTTAATTAAAATACATGACTAATCAGTAAAATGTGTGTTTATCGGGTTGGGTTTATGTCAAAAACAAATAGTTGCATCATTTATATTGACAATAATTTAAACTCATCCATATGTGGGATTAAGCGTGACTTGACTGCATGAGCCTCACATACGGAAGCGTACAAAAAGAAGCCATGTTGCCGCAACAGCTTAGGCGTACCCCAACTTTATTTTAGCACTTCCAATCACAATATTGCCTGGAAAGTATCTTCATGAATTTTGTCCGACTGTCATTAATATAAGCGAAAATCAACCCAATTTCTTTTTGGTGTCTTAAAAAAATTAAATGACAATACAATAGCAATGTTCTTGCCGCTATATGTATTTTTATCTTACTCAAAAGACGACAAAAAAATACCTCAACTGGAAAGTAGCAAGCGCAAGAACATAGAAAACTCCATCCATGAAACAATTGTGAATATAATTAAAAGAAATGTTGTGCATTCATTGAAATGATTAAATATCATAACAACAAATGAAAAATGTTAAGACGCCACGCTTTCAATAAAAAACTGAGTTCCTCTCTTCTGACAACTACAATTTGTAGTTGAAATAACTTTCATGTGAATATTATGGTTCTGAAGAAATAAAAATGCATTTTCTCGTATACGGTTGATACAATATTCACATTTGCATACGCACAGTAAAAAAAAACTGGATAATAAAAATCAAACTGCAGAAAAGCATTTTAGTGGTGTGTGTGCATTTGTCTGTTCAAACATACTGTGTGGTAGTGTGGGTGTGGCGTTACACCTCGTATGGCACTGGGCAGCCAAGATAAGCACTGATCCTATCCATGCCTCCCTTCTGCAGTGCATGCCCGCCCACCCATAGATCCACCACACACAGACACACACTTTTTCACTGCCAGTTACATGTTACTGTAATCTCATTTTAGAATATGAATGTCCAAAATATAATCACAAACAGTCAGAATTGCAACAACAAACAGCAAAGCCAGTTGTACCCATTGTGTCTGTATTTGCCCTGCAGCCTGGCACGCAAATTCCAACTCAGAAATTTCCAAAAGGACAACAGGCCCAACCGAGGAGCAAGACAGTAGATTCTACCAAAAATGCAAAAATGACGAAAGAAGGAGATGAGTACAAAAGCCACCTATAGAATAAAAACAAAAATATATGCTCCTTTCCTTTCCATTTACAGCCGTAGTGGAACTCTAAGCCTTGTACAAAGTTTGGTGAGCACTTACCAAGACTTGAGGGGCAAAGTGAGACAAGAGAATGTGACCACCGAGCGAGCGTGTGTTTAACCACTTATTCAAAGTTTAGCTTGAGTACACTCCCCTCTTTTGCCCCAATTTCATTCATGGACATGCACACCTCTTTGGGTACAAGTTGGATTTTGAGGGAGGTCCTGTTTTGTTCCCTCTGGTTGCCTTTGGATCCAAGATGGATCAAACTCTTCCCAATTTAACTCGCTTTTTGGAGGAGGTGAGGAAATAGGGAGAGTAATTTAAAGGAATCTGATTTGCCAGGCATGTAACGTACAGGTATATTCATTAATAGGAATAAAATTTTATGGGGCAGCTCTAATACTATTTGTATACCTGAACCTCTTTTCTAGCTTGATGTACATAAGGGTCATGAAGACAGGTGAACTGGCAAGTATATAAATAAAAAAAATAGATTTTATGTTCTCTGTGGAGAATGCTGTTCATACTTTTTATTTATAATTGGACAGATGTTTGTACTTAAAAATGAAGTGCATGAGTCTTGTTTTTTCTTTTTTTTATCTTGAATAGAAGAATACTAGTATGTTATTTGATAACACAGATAAAGCGTTCTTGCTAAGCCTCACCTTAATTAGATTTTGGATGGCCACACCAATTTGCATTCTGTTTAAGGCGATAAAGGCAAAATTCGCATTTGGACACATAGACAATGGTGGCCATTTTATAGAGGCTCCAAAAGAAGGCCTTTTCTCATAACTTAACATTTCTCTATTGACAACAAAAGCAAAGCACATGAAGACTTTTTTAAAAAGAGAAAAGTCCCATGACACTTCCGGCTCACCTTGGGGGAATTCAGCTCAGTGAGCATCTCAAGGATTAACACAGTAATAAGCTGATTATAAAAAGGACTCAATGTTTTGCAAATATTTAGTTACCCCCAGAAATTATGTTAAATGAACATTAGCCTCCCAGATCCTCAATTTAATTTCATGATTAATATAGCATAAAATGGCAAAAAGAGCAATTCTTCTGTGACAAATGCACCAGCTCAAGACAAATGACTCTCGCCCATGAAATTTCAGCACTTTCATTTAATTTGGGGGGGGGGGGGGCATTTTTAACTTTAAGACCCCTTTTCACACCACACCACACCCATGAACCCCTATGTGCAGACACGAGGTCAAGCTCCAAAGATCACAGAAAAGAGCCAGACGACACTGGAGAAAGCCAGAGAAAAAAGGCGGGGAGGAGACTGGTGTGCCAAAATCCTCCATTCCTCCCAAAAAGCAAGCCCAAAGTCTGAGCTATAGGCACCCTCCTTTAGAACGGCGGTGTGCGGAAGTCAGGGAGCACTCTTGCAGAAACATCCCAGGGAAATTTAAATGAGGAAGAAGTGGTGCAAGAAACAGAGGGAGGGAGAATGGGGGAGACAGACGGAGGACAATAGTGAGGAAATTGGATAAAAGAATGAGACGGAGGTGCCGTAGGTAGGAAGGAGGGGGGGACGGAGTTGCCTCGGACGGGTTGCTGAGGCTGCAGGTTAAGATAATATAAAGATCTGGAGAGATTTGCGCCAAACATTTTTATTCATTTTTTTGATTGCTCCCATCTCTCCTGACCCCGTGTTCCTCCCTCTTTGATGCTCGTCTCTGTTTGTTTTTTGCATTTTGTGCTTTGTGTGTGTGCGTCTCTGTCATATGCATAATGATGAGAGGTGGAATATTTTAGAAACAAATTGACACGGCCCCGACACATACATATCAATACAAGATGCAAGCATACGTACATTTAAAGATCAGATGGAAAAAGAGCTGACCCAACAGATGCAAAGAGTTTTTCCATTTCCAGTAAAAGGCAGCATTATTTTATGACACTTTTGTACATGATGGTCGCAGATATGCTAGAATTGAAGCAACAAGGCTGACCTAGCACTTTCCCACTTTTTCGGGCATTGTTAATTCCATACCAGAGACAGGACAGTAACTCTGGGTAAGGAAATTCTGCATTGCCAGGACAGGGTGTCATGTGTATAATCAGTGCCCAACCAAAAAGTTGGTGTAAAACAGTACTGTAAAGCAAAGAAATCCCTCTACCTTGTGACATCACCGCTTGCATTAGTGTTAAAAACATTTTAATCACACTCACCTTTGTCTTCTTGTTAATGTTATTTAACTCTTTACTTCAATGCTATTAATTTCCTCTCGTTTGTTATTGTAAGCAGAATAACAGTCCCACATAAACATCCCCAACAGCAAAAAATAATGCCTGGTCCATAACTCAAATGCAAGGCAAAGTCACGGTGTCATCACAAAATTAAAATGATCACATATACTAAGTAGAATAACTAGCAAGCAATAAAAAGACTGGAACATGAATTGAAGAAATAATTAGCACTGATACATTAAATTTGGTAGTTATTTACATCCTGAGTGCCACAATGCATGCAGGGTCATGAGACTTTTTTTGGTCTGTTCTGCACAAAGGTTAATGTGTAATTTCTTAGGGCACGTTACTGAGAGTAGTCGTGTTCACTAATTACCTGCCTCTGTGGTATATTCTATATAGCGAGAGGGTTCTTGGAGTTGCAGCCAGTGAAAATAAAGGCTAGTGTCTCCATACTTTGTCCCCAACATCGTCCACCACATTATTTTAAATTGCTCTCAAAAAGAAATATTTCTGAGAGTTCTTTGTTTTTATATACTTTTTTTGGCAAGTGACCTGCACTACTTAGAGTCCAAAAATACATGACATTGTCCACTGCTTGTCAGTAATGCAGTAGAAAATAGTAATTTTTTTTCAAATAAATGAACAAGACAGATGCAATAGGCTCACAAGGAGCTTACATAAAGTGAATAACTAATATTACCGTACCAAACATACCTTCACTGATGCCAGACGTGCCTTTCATATTTAGTGAAATGGTATTATCACCATCCTGATGGCCTTGTCCCAGAATCATCCAGTTTTCGACAACGTCCGAATCACAGGAGGAGGATTGGGAAGAGGACGATTCAGATTGACATTTGAATTCTGGCTCGGAATCAGAGCCTGAGCTGCTTGAATTCAAAGTCACCACTGCAATATCCTTGCCCTTTTTGGGAAGTGCCTAAAAAGCAAATAAATATATTAAAACAGAATCTTGGCAGATATTTACAAAAGAAAAACCCACTCCTTAATCTTGTAGCAGTATTAAATCTATTATTATTATTACTACGAGTGCCTAATCTATCCATCACATCTATAAGACATGCAATAACAGGTTGGGTACAGATGCGCAATATCACTCATTATAGAGTGGTCAGGTTAAACGACAACTTCTCACTGATGTTTAAGTCTGTTTTGAAATTCTACATTTCTATCAGACATTCATAATGAGTACTTTTATCATACATCAATAGCACATTATGAACTTAAAAGTGTACGGTTTTCCCTACCACATGGGCTGGTGTAATAGTCTGTACTCGGCCTCCAATGCCCCCCTTCAAATCACAAATTCCTTTGTCCTCATCAGCATCATTGTTGCCATCATCGTTATCAGCAGCAACAGCCTTATCATCATCCGAAGTGGAGGAGAGAATTATAACATCAGAAGAGTCGTCGATGACAATGACCTCTTCAAGCGCTGGCAATTTTTTATGGACTTTAGGCAAGCCTTTTGCCTTCTTTTGTTTGACACGCTTCTCACTCTTGCGGTGTTGCAGTGGCTTGACAGTATTCAACACATCTGGTCTGTTTTTGGGAGACACTTCAAGTTCAACATGGTTAGACTTCTCTGCAGTATTTTCTACAGCAGCAATCAAATTCACAGCTTTAGATGAGTAGTGTAGCTGACTGTAGAGGTGGAACTCAAGCTCACTGATGGCCTCTGAGCACTCGGAGTCATTATCATCTCCACAGTAGAGATCATTCTCCAACTCCTGGCGGTCCTGATAGCTACAGTACATCACCACAGAGGACCCTTTGTACACAGGATGTTAGATGTACACGTCCAGACATGCACGGTACTCAGGCCACTCAGACTACAAAAACAGGAATAAGAAAAAAAAAGAGGTTTCAATATCATTATTTGATGAAATGATCTTTGTTTTACAAACATCATTGAAGTTCTTATATTATACTAAAAGCTGTGAACTTAGTAAGGCAGGTCAATTTAACTAACCTCTGTGACTTAAAGTTTTTTTTAGCTGTAATTCATCTAAAACACTATAGGGCATTCAATTTTGCATAACACATTGCAAAGAGAATGATTTACCTATAAACCAAAAAGATTGTTCAGATGTTCACACGTTTTAAATCCCCTTGCCAGTTGAATTAATTTCCTCACACCGAGCAGTTCTTCAAAGTTCATCCTCGTATTCCCACCCAAAAGAGAAAGCAGTAGAAAACTATTCCAACCATTATCTCTAGTGCTTAGGAACACGGGCTCAGAAACTGCCATCAATTACAGGACAAACTTTGCTGCTATTGTTTCAGAAATCCATGTGGACTTGTTAACCAAACTGTAGAAGAACTTGTTCCAGTTCCACTCCTCTTGTTTTAACTTGATAGGCCCCCGCAGCCCATCCATTTCAAACAGTGAACTACAGCCCAAAGAAATACATCCCTTCTATTGACGGCCAAGAACAAATCTGGTGTACAGGGATAATAATTACGATAGGAGTTCATTTGCACAATCTCTCTTGCGTGCACACGTAGGCACAGTGGCCTGAGAAATGGTACTGGCCCATTGCCCTGTTTAGTCCAGCGTGTCTGCACTATGATGGCTGGAGATGATTGGCCTCCCACAATGACCACTGGCTGTAGACCCGCTACGCTAGACTGTCACAAGCCGTCCAGGGGGATTAAAAGGACAGAAAAGAAAAAAATCGCAGCCAATCTCTACAGAACTGGCTGGGTCTACTATAAGGGAAAAAGTTGAGCAGATCTTGGAAAGTCACTGTTATCTACAGAATCCTATTAACACAATGAAATTGGGCGAATTTGATACAGCAAAATCACTGTAAAATGTGATTCTGGAAGCGATGGATTACAGAATATGATGCTAGTGAGATGTTATTAGTAACTGCAAGCCTATGTTATGTATGGCAATAGCAAAATGGCGAGCAAAATGCTAACGAGCCGGCAGATGCTTTGTGGCGAATCTTGCCTGTCTCCGTCAAAAAAAATCGCAAAAAAGCATGTATCTATAGTATTGATGAATAAACCAAGTATACACTGTGGAGTTTATGAATTGAAAAAAATATTGACCGCTCTGGCAAGCATGTGTCCCCACTGTTTCCACGTGCTCGGAGCAACATAACTGGATGTAAACAACCTGACAACAATCAAGAAAAATACTTGATGAGGGGGAAATAACCATAGCTACACACTGCAGACGTTGGGCGTTATGAAGACGCCGTCTAATGTATATAATGTATATTAGCGATCTTACCTTTAAGCCTCAAATAGATGCACCAGTGGTCACATAGGACTACACGGAGACACGAAATTCTCTTCCGGGTTTGTTAGTCGGGGAAAAAAGTTGGCCAACCAGAACCTTTCACGTAACTCAGCCAACACTCGAGATGCTTTTTTGTCATTATTGAATAACAGACATTAACATTTGTTTCCAGGACGTGTTAAGGGAGTTCAGTTTTTGTGATTCATGTCTTAGAATAATATCAATATTATTATATATATTAAAATAATCAATTATTGGTATTGCATGTTTTCCCCAGGCTTGTGTGGGCTTTCTCAGGGTACTCCGTTTTCCTCCCACATCCCCAAAAAATGCATGGTAGCCTGGTTGTACTCTAAATTGCCCCTAGGTATGAGTGTGAGCGTGAATGGTTGTCCGTCTCCTTGTGCCTTGCGATTGGCTGGTCACCGATTCAGGGTGTCCACCACCGGTCCCCCTTAGTTAGCTGGGAAAGGCTCTAGCACCCCCTGCAACCCTTGTGAGGACAACCAGTTCAGAAAATGAATGAATGAAAATCCGAACACGCAAAACCGAATCTGTTCAATACATCAACATGAACTTTTCAACCCTAAAAAACAATAAATTAAATGTTGTAACAAGCCATGGTAATAGGTAGGTAGGTAGATCTTTGGCACTTGAGTGGGCCGTGATTAGAGGACAGTCAAAACGGACAAAACGTATTGCATCTGAGACCTGTTGGACCGGTGTTATTTTTACCCACTTTGAAACCTTACAAAACAAAGTTTGCATTTTTAAAACTTAATTTAATTGTTAACAGCACTCTATCCTTTGACTCGACAAAAGTATTTGTTAGTGTTGACTTCCACAGAAGTTCCCTTAAATCAAACACAAACAACACAAATACGATTACGGCAAGCCATGATTTATTATGTTGTATAAATGGCAAGATATTTAATGTATTTTTCTGGCTAAAAAAAACTATATTATTGCTGTGACTGATCCTAGACATCACTGGCATTGATAAATGGACAAAGTACATTCCAACTAAATAGCATTGCTTATGTCATGAAAAGTCACATCCACTGTTGGCGGAATATATTTGTTAAAGAGCATTTGATTATAGAAATGTCACTGTTAGAACTGCTGTTTTCATGTTCTGCTTTTTCCTCCTGTCATGTGCAGCCAATTTCATCTTTCTTCAGCCCAAATATGAAATGTCACAACGAACCGGCACGAGGCCGCCCTGCCTGTATGCGCTCAAATCTGAGCAACTGCCTTGAATACACAAGCCTGCACGACTATTGCATGTTGATTGAAATGGAAATCTATATGTAAATGTACTTCAACAGACTATAACCATCAGTCATATTTATAACAAGTTGAATACAGAAAAATGACTCCAGCCTGACTTTCATGACAGTGTTGCATTAGCATCTGCCTCTTCCTCCACTTTGTATCAAGGGAATAATTGCAAACTCTGTGTATCCAACTATAGGAATCACTTTCATCATAGTAGTGGAGAATGGTATTATAATGAGGATTCAGGGAATGAATGCCATCTGATTCTTGGGGCGTCTTCATGCGTGTCAACAGAGAAAAGGCCATCACCCGAGTTGGATTGTTTCCCTTCAAAGGTTAGACTACACCTATATGTTCACTATCAACTCTTTCGGGCTGCCAATGTGTGCACTTACACATACACACACACACACACACACACTTTAAATCCTGCATCCGTTTTGTTTTTGGAAAGTGCATATGCGAGAGGGGAGTCTGTGCCTTCTCGTATCTCCTCAAATTGGATGCAGGTCCGGGATGCCTGACTGCCTCAGTGAAATTGTGATGTGACTGCCTGATTTGGACTTCCAAGCCTTTGCTGGTATTTACTATTATTATTTTAGAAAAGGTCGGGAACAGACTGAATGGAGGCATCTGGTTCACGGGTTCATTTCTAAGTGTGTTGGACCAGTGAAGTGTTAAAGATGGATGGAGTGTCCGGGACAGGGATTTAAAATCGACTGATTTCCAATCAGGCATTCCAGGAGGATGGTTCTGCCTGATGAATGATCTTTATTGGAGAAAAGGAGTTAAAAGAAGCATGTCATTGCTCTCATTTGATGGTGTGGCTTGTTTCCTGCCTCACATTGTATGGCTGCCACTACTAGGATGTGTGAGCAACACACACAATGCATCCCCAAGATATATTGCCAATGTTCTGAAGCTACTGGTCACGTGTTTAAGTCTGATGTCTGTTAAAGGAACACAATTGGGCTTTAGCGATGATATTGCTTGGAATCATTTGTTGTGTTGAAATGTTGCTGATGGGGTTTTACAGCAAGTGGCGTTTTACTGACAACTTTCTTAAAATAACCCCAAAATGAGCTACAGTTGATAAATTGATGAGTGTTGCAATAAATTAAAATTGAAGAATTAAAATGAGTAAAGGGTTGTTTTTGCTTCACTGTAAAATTTCTGCTTTAGCAGTCTGATTTGGGTCACTCAGTGTCCTGTTTTAATATGCAAGGAGTTGTCAAAAAACTGTTAAATTGCACCGATAAACAATAATGGAGGTCAAAAAGAGTATCCAACATTTATGATTGATTACAGTAACTATTTATTTTATGATTAAAATGATCTAAAAAAGTAAAATTACCTTTGAATGTATTGTTAACAGAATTGAAGCAATAATACAGTAAGTATCGTCAATTTAATTGCTTATTTTCAAGGCCAAACCCAAAAATTGTCAATCTAAAAATGCTCCATACTGAAAAAGGAGCCGGACAACACCTTTTCTGTCTATGCAGGACTTGTGCCTGGCACGGATGGGGATTTGATAAACTTGTGAACAGTAGCCCTACACACACACTCACACAAATACACACACATACACGCGCGTACTGCTTGAAGTCGTAACACTTTCTTCCCAGGAGCAAATCTAAAACAGCATTGACAGCAGCCTTGTTTGCTCTTGTTGAACGGTCACGCTGAAATGTATACCTTTACATCCAAATAGCTCGGTGTCATGTTGTGTCACCTAATATTTCATGGACAAACAATGTGTCCAATTGCTCAACCCGCCCTGCTGCCTTTAAGCCCCTTTGAACAGAAAAGCCACAGCGAAGAAACCCATGGCCGCAAGAAAGGGAATTTCATGTCACTACACACAAGTGCCAGTCCGAATTATATTGTGAGGATGTTGGGGTCACCAGGGCGACACTCAAGAAGGTGTTAAAATCCAAATGTATCTTTATACAGAAAAATAGAATTATAAAACACAACATGGGTCAGAGCTCTTGATTTGCATGCTAAAAACAAAGTATGTTTTAGCAGAAATATTAAAAATGAATTACGGAATCAATGTACTTCAGAAAAAAGGTGAAAAGCTAGATATGTTTGTCATAAAAGGGAGTTAAAAAAGAATTTTGTTGTTTGAGGATTTAACTTGCAATGTGTTTATTACATGCACTTCCATTCAAAATCATGGATAATTTGGATTGGTCACTTTTTGCACATACAGTCCAAAACATTTGTAAAAACACTATACATATATAAAAACACTACACTATCATCCACAATTTTAAATGTCTGAGTAACAAACTGCACTGCATTGCATCAGTCTGATTTAATAATAATAATAATAATAGTAATACTTTCTACACAAAAGAGACTAATTTCTGTTTTTTAATTCCAACAAAATGTTATCAGAAAATAAAACCTTCTTTTAAAGCAATACCTTTTGAAATAGTGCATTACCACATCAAGCATCACTTCAAAAGCATAAGAACAACAAATAGACAAAAGTAACTTCCTAAAATGACTTTTCCCTTTCAATTCAAGTGTAAAGCTTCAACCATTTCAATTTTCACCCTCTCTTTTACTCATGGCTAGTTCAACTAATTTTGCTCCACTTTTCAATGCATCTAAAGAGTGTGGTGAACGTCCCAAATTGAGAGAGACCACGCACGCTCTATTGTATTTACGTGTTTACTTTTTGTCTCCCCCTTAATGCGATTCTTTCCGGTTCCGCTCGGTCAGAACTCGGGTCACCGATCACAAAAACAGCCCCCCGCCACCACCCCTAAGCAGATCCTCCGTATTAATTACATTAATTAGCACAGGATGAAAGACAAACAAGTGTGTATTTTAAATGACTTATAGGGATGCTCAAATCTTACACGAAAGGTTCCTACGAAAGAACCTGAACTGAGGCAGAAATAACAGAAACAAATGTTTAAATTGTACTTATAAATTTGAGTAAGTAATGTGTTTAAGAATTATTTCCCAACAATTAAAAAAGCGTGGTTTTACAAATAAATTAAAAAGGACAAAAAATATCTACACTAAAGAATTTTGTCAGTCTTAAGAATGTGGTAGTCATTCATACATAACTGTAATTTATATCCAGTCATTTTTATGACTCTATTAATTTTCCTTACTATCTAAGTAAGTAAATATAATCACACAATTATGCAGTAAGTTTCCTCTAAATGCACACAATAATCCACTGTTTCCATGCTCATGCATAGAATTGGAAACTTGGGCTTCAAAAATAACGATGAAAACACATGCCATTTTTAATGTCTACTCCTCTACATTTAATAAGAAATATGAAATGAAATGAATACTCAGTATATAAATAATCAAAGTCTATAATTATATATACTCTCTGGGCTGGTAAAAGAAACATTTCAATATTGTATGCAATACAACTATGAAAGCTAAGGGGAAGAAAATAATGATTCAATGATGAACAGCATATTTTTTATAGCATGATGTTTTGGGTGCCAGAATTTAAACGACAAGAAGAATTAAGATGCTTTTTTTCATGCTTAGTTGTTTCTGATGTGTGCGTAAGTCCTGATTCCCGAATTGCAGACCCCCAGACAAGTTGAACACGTGAAATGCTGTGTGCTTTGGAGTTCAAATGTTTCCTGCACAAAGAAGCATCTGTTTTAAAAAGAAATTGGACTGTTTACTTTAAGTGTCATGAAATGTTGTATTTTTGTAAAAATAGAGCAGTGGTAGAAGAGTGGAAATATTTCAATTGACAATCAGACACATTTAAAGGGCATTGGATGGGTTTTCTGTTTGAAGTGCAAAACTAAAAGTGGCGTAATATGTGACAATCTAACGGAAACTTGTCATAGCAGTAATTATATTGCTCCATGTTACTCTGAATTTGCAAAAGTTAAACGGTTTATAGTGAAAAAGTGAGCAAATGTCCAGTCATTTATTTCTAAGTATATTTACAAATTTATACCACGCTACAGTTGAGTTTAAGCCAAAGGATTTGTCATAAATGACACAATGTTGGATCTTCTCGTATTTTAGATTTGATACGTCTTTGTAATCAACATGCAATTTGTGTACAAAATATGAATAAACTAGGGACAACATTTCCCACTAGGCAGTGAAGACTGTACATTCTAACTGTTTATTTAAAGGTTCTGCTCGACAAACATGGAAGAAAGCAAAAAAGTCAATTAGCGGCAATGGCTTTTTTATAACAAAAAACTTTTACTAACTACCAAAGCACATACCCTGTGAATGAGCTAAACTGAATTTAAATATAGTTGAAAAGTTTTCCAACTTTGATGCAGTTTGAGTTCAGCAGGCACGGAAGTTTGTCGGCTGCGTCTGCATTGGCGGACGCGTGATCGCTCGTGCACGAGGACGCCGAGGCCTATTGGTGTGTGCACTTTGGCGCTAGAAAAGAGAGGACATGAGCGCACATTGCGACGGCGGCTCTCCTTTTACTCATTTCACGCCCTCCACCCATCCCACCCAACCCCCTTCTTCCTCTAGGAGGACCCTCCTTTTTTCCACCTAAAGCGTTTAGTTGCAGCTGAGTGAACACTTGCAGCCAGCGCAATAAGGAGCGGAAGGGTCGAATTATTTCAACCTCCATGTGTTGCCCCATCCCCGCCCCCAAGTCTCCCAACACACCCACTCATCTGTACTGTATATACGCATCTGCTGGAGAAAGACGTGGGCGAGAGAAAGAGAAGAAAGTGCGAGGTAGAGAGAGAGAGGGGGGGAGAGAACGAAGTGTGTGAGAGAGAGAGAGCGAGAGAACAGGAGAAAATGGGGGAGAGAACAAAAGAACAAATTGGGAGGTAGAGAGAGAGTGAGAAATTAAAGAACAAAGTGGGAAAGAGTGAGAGAATAAGAGAGAGAGAACAATAGAACAAAGTGGGAGACAGAAAAAAAAGTAATTGAGAGAAAGAGAGACAGAAAGTATGAGAAAGAGAGACAGAAAAAAGTGATTGAGAGAAAGAGACAGAAAGTATGAGAAAGAGAGACAGAAAGTATGAGAAAGAGAGAGAGGTTTGAGAGAATTAAGTGTGTGTGTGTGTGAGAGAGAAAGAGAGAGAGAGTGGAAGAGAGAGAACAAAGTGGGTGAGAGAGAAAGAGAGAGAATGAAGTGTGTGAGGGTGAGAGTGTGTGAGAGAGTGAGAGAGGTAGTGAGAGAGAGAGAGAGAGAGAGAGAGAGAGAGAGACAGACAGAAAACTTTTCCTCCTTACCCTTACGTGTTCCCCCCCCCCCCCCCCCCCCCCCCCCCCCCTCCATCCAAGGGGCGATCATGGATGTGCAGACGCCCAGGAGTCGCGCACTGAGGCAGGGGAGAGCAGGTAGGACAGCACCGGCTCACTTCCGAGAGACTTCATTGCTATGGAAAGAGTTGAACAAAACGTGGGTGTTAACAGCATTGTGTTTCTACATTTCTTTAAAAAACAAAACACTTTTCTGGTCTTTTGGTCCTGCTGAGTTGAACTGATGTTGAATATGTATTACAAAGTTGGGCGAACTATGGCAAAGTTTTGAAAAGTTATCCAAACTCTAGAAAAAGATGCAATTTAACTTATTTCAATGTATTGGGTGTTTATGGATTTGTCCTTCACTGCACTTTTTTTTAAAACTTCCTTTTTAACAGTAGCAGGCCTCTTTAATGCAGCAGGTGGGTCCAGACACTGAAGTAATGAAACACTACAGAATATGGTCATTTAGGGGTTCAATTTTTAGGGGTTTTGTGAATTTTCATTTGCCTTGGTGGACCTTTTTCGTGATGTATTTTTACTCATTCAAATAATATCTTATTACTGAGTGTCTGTGTGTATTGGTTGTTACCTATAGTGCATTGATAAATGAAAACAACCCAATTTGCCAATATTTGAATGAGAAACCATGGATAAAGTGGTATTTTAAACTATGTCTTGAATTTATAAGACATTTTCTACCCAGAGTAATTCACAAATGTGATTACTTTTGTACCATGAAAATATCTTATCTTAACCTTCAAACTGCACAAAGATGATTTAATGTTACCTGGCTTCAACTTTCAAAAAAGATCAGATGATGATATTTGTAGAGTACAGTTGTATTTAACTTTTATTTTATAATGTGCCTTAATTCCTCTCGTGGAATTATTTGTAATAAGCAATCAGTTAGGTTTTTCAAATGTAATATTTTGCGAGTTAAGCATGTAAATTCTCATTGAAGAACACTTTTGCCTAAAACACTCCTGTATTTTAATCCGGGCCATATCTTGTGTCAAAACATAAGATTGGAACATTTTTACTCCAGTGTTAAGCACCCTAAAACAACTTCATCAATGCATTTTCCTAAATGCAAGGCACTCAACGGCTGGTCTATTCATAAAACAAGTATTTGAAATCAACCCAATCGACTTTAGCACGGCACCCAGTAGATAGCAAATCATTTCAAATTCATGCCTGCTGCTCTGTATTGATAAAACATCCTTTGCACAGTGCAGGTAAGCCTTATGATTGTTTCCTGCTCATTTATTTCATAATGCTTGTTGGACAAGAACGCAAGAAAATATGTCAAACTGTAAAAAAAAGGCTCAAACCTGCTTCTTTTTTTCCTTTCCTCTTTTCTATTGATTTTTCAAACTGAAACATTGAATAAGCCAGATAGGAAATTGGCATTTGCAGGAGGCCCTACGGTGCATTCATGAGGGCCCAGGGCCTCAGCTTACTTGCAGCCTCTCCATGAAATACGTGCTCGGCGTGCAAATAATCCAATGAGCAGCCCCGAGCCGGTTGGCCGTGCGTAAAAGCGTGCCAAGTGTCTCCAGAGCGCACAATTAAGCGAAGATCATTAAAAGAAAAGGTTCACCCGATAGCTATTTGTAATATGAGGTTTGTGAATTGTCCTCAATATTTAAAGCATAGTACTATAGTTTTCACCTTTTTTTGGGATAACCAATCGCTGATAAAAGTCAAGCGTTTTAAAAATCCAAGTCATCTTAAAAATAGAAATAAAAAAATATATAAGTCAGCAGCAGCCATGACCTCATTTGCCCCTTAAAGTGGAGGAGAAACTTGTGGTCAGGCCTCAACTTGTCTCCTCATTAGCAGCACAATCAGCTAACAAGTCATTACCAATGAACCAATAAGTGTGAATCACTTTGTTGGCATGTACATATTTTCTAAATCATATTCCATATTCCTATTTTAAAACATACTATAAATGTCATAACCTAAATCTAATGTTGAGAGTTTAGAAATATCAGAGAGGCTTTCTCATTATGTTGACAGCCATGCGGGCGTGTAATAAACGAGCTTGGTGGAGTTAACATGCGCTATTAATTTTTCATTGCTTTTTCGTTTCAAGGCTCCAGCGCAAAAAGGCAAAACAGTTTTTCACGCTGACTGGATGGAGGAAAGCTGGAAAGACACTACAACGTCACCCTCCCCAATTTGCTTCCCAATCATTATCACCAGCACATTTCTTCTTACTAATGTTTAAAAAAGTGTAATCTTCCCCTTCCCTCCTCCTCCCCCTGCTTCTGTTTCCTATGCAGAGGTAATGAAATATGGTAATGTCTCAAGACCCCCGGATTAAAGTCGTCCCACCCTGATGGAACTTTTCTCCAAATTTCCCAGCCTAAAGCAACAACAATTTGTATACATGATTGCTCGTGTTTGTCTCTTTTAATTGCTTATGTATTTAATTTGCAAATGGGACAAAACGTTTTGTGCCTCCCAAATGTGTAATTCAAACTGAGCCCCGATTACAAGGACACAAAGTTGGAAAATAAAACAAAATAATACATTTGCAGTCCCTATGATTTCATTGCCACCACAGTTTAAAATATATATATTTTTAATTTGATATCTTTTTTATTGAATTATTTGTATTTAAAAGACAAAACGTCTATGTTAAGCATGGAAATAAAACATATAATTGTATTTGTATTTAATTGAGAATTTGGTATTTTCTTTGAATACGTCCAATATGTGGCCCAAATGACGTGTCTTTAAATGCAAAACAAGTATTCAAATCAAAATGGCTTATACTCAAGTATGTTCCTATTCATTTTTTTATCCTGTAGTACCCTTATTTGACATTCATCTAAAATAATTTACATTTGATATAGTCCTTAGCACACGGTATTGATTTTTTTTTGTTTTCTTGTTGCTGTCCAATTTTCTTCCTACTATGGAGGAAGTAAACAACACAATAATAAGGTCACCTATGTATAAACCATACGGATTTAAAACACTTGGATCATATTACTTACATTTTTCCCGTTGCAAAAGTTATGTAGTAGTGTCTCGTAGGTATAATATTCGAAGATATACTTCGGCCCTCACGGTTGAACGCCCCCAGGTGGCTGATCTGGAAATTACAAACACAAGCACAAGCACAATGAGAAAGCGTATTCCATTAATTAGAACTACTTGTGTATTTCACTGTAAACATGTTTGTCTTAAGACCCCTGTAAATAAAACCCCACCAATAAAGTGAGCTCAACCAAGACAGTTATTGATTGATTTACATGAAATATTCTCTTAACCTATACATTTCCTCGACATTCTCTGCGTTCGCATGAGAATAATAATAATAATAATAATGGTAATAATCTTGATGTTGTCCAGACTGTAACGATGTTTTAGTTGTGTAGAGAACATGAAATGATTAGATGTCCAGAATAGGAAACATGGAAATGACTATTTTATAATTTGACTCACGCTTAAGGCTATTTGTGTGCTTAATATTACACTAGTGAGGCTCAAACATACTTAAGAAAATCAGGTGGGACAAACATTCATCGAGTCTGCCCTCTCTCAAGAAGCATAATTGTACTTCATTAAAACCCGATATATTGGAAATCTTACTTTCTGCCGTGAATTCTCCTCAAGACAAAGAATAATGTGTAAATATGTATTGACTAGAGGCCAGACAGATCCACGTAGGGAAAATTTCGCATCAACTCCCAACTTGTATTCCCAGTAATTACGAGTCGAATGAGTTTAAAATACTGGCGAATTTGACTCAGACGTCCCGTCATTTTAGTAATGCTCATTTAATTAGATATTTAATATTGACACGGCTAACTTGAGCGCAATAGCTCACAAAACCGTCAGGTTTAAACGTGCTTAATTGAAATTAAACGCCAAACGGAATGTCTCTTGTGAGGGAGGGGCGAGGTCGAAATCGCTCATTGGTTGAAGAAGGAATGAAAACGTGGAGCGTCATTGGTTTCCTAGCTTCCACATTAGCCAATCGGAGTAGGGCAGCACCCCGCCCTTTCTGTTTAAAGCGAGCTCTGACGTAGACGGGATTACGAAGTCGTGATTGGCTAAGGGGCGGATGAGTGACAGGCAGCTGGCCGGCGGGTGGACGTCAGGCTTCCAGGGGGTTGGAAACGCGGGCGCTGTCCGCATGAGAACGGGTCCTGAAACGCGGGGGTGCACTAGCAAGCACCCGCGCTCTCCATTGAAACCGCTCAATTTCCTGCATATTAACAAAAAGCTGCATAATCGCCTATGTTTTGGGGGTTCGAGATAAGAAAACAAAGTAGTACACAACTCGTGCGGGACAGGTGGCCAGGAGTTACGGCGTAAAATTGCTTCGAAAAGCGGCCACGGTGGTGAACAAGTGCACCCGTTTTTGCTTCTTTTCTGACGGATTTGGTGGATATGACACTCGGACGTGGGATCGTTCATTTGGCATTTCGAGCTTTCTCGACAGGACACCACGCGAAAAAGGAATGGAAAACACACGTCCTTGTGGATTTGTGACATTTTTAGTTCACGAAAGAAATTTTTTGATTTGATTTTTCTTTTTTCTTAATTCTGAGATAGAAAGTTGAGCCTTAAGGGGGGGCACGACAAGAGAACCTTGACTGTGGGGGATGTTTCCTTTTTGAACATTTCCATTTTTTTTACTTGTCCCCCCTTTTGGACTGATTACTGTCAATCGTATAAAAAGCACATTTGATTTAAAAAAATGAGTGTCATTTTCGTTCATTGCGTTTTGAGGATAGACTTTTGACACCTCTTCTTCATCGCTACATGTAATTTTGCATTCATCAATGTTTTATTTATTTCACGACTGCTTGAGGACACGAACAAGGGTTCGAACCCAACGAAAATAGACTTCTTTTCTGTTTTCAAACGGAAATACTTTGCATCCACTGGAGGTCTAGAGGTTGGCCCAAACCTGCACTTTTTTTTCCTCTTTTAATTATTTTTTTAAACCAGGGCCCACATGGAGATCCACTGCAAGCACGACCCGTTTGCGGCTATGCACAGTAAGTTTATGACTTTTAAAAATCAGTTTTTGCCTGCATCTAAATCGACCATAACTGTTAATGCGCACAATTGTATTCGTTGAACTTCAATATATGTATAATTATACATATTAAGGGAGATAGAGAGCATTTTCTTCATTATCCCATCCTATTTTTGTAGTCTATTTCGTTGATTTTTTTGCTATTTAACTTTATATAATAGTCGTTAATTATTTAGCTGCATTTGGAAATACGTTTTAAACAATAAAAAAACGTGGTATAGCTTTTTTCTAGTGTCTGTTGGCGTTTGGGGGAATTGAAGCCTGTTTTGGATAAAACTTGAAATTGTGATGACATGAAGCATCATGTTTTATTGTTGAGCGCGCTTTTCTTTTAAAGCAAGGACACCGTTTTGTTAGGGGTGGGCAGTATGTGGGGGTCAGAAAAGGCAAAAAGAAAGAGAGAGGGAGAGAGGAAGAGAGAGAGAGGAAGAGAGAGAGAGGAAGAGAGAGAGAGAGGGCAGTTGTGTGATGTCCATTCTGCTTTTGCATATAAGATGCAAGCTGAAGTTAGACTTTGAACAGAATGGCATTAAATTGCACGAGTACATAATTAAAACTATATGTTGGTCCTATGGGGAATTATAAAATCCTTCTCGTCGCACTGAAAAAAAGTACAATATCAAAGTTTTGCTGCCTCTGATTTTTTTAAAATTGAGCAATATACTTGATATAGCTTGATATGTGAATGAAATCTGAGGTTTTTGTGATTATGCTTTGTATTGGATACTTTTGACTCACCTTAGTCTGAACTTCTATTGCTTCCCATACACCTAGAATAAGAAAAAATGCATTAGTGGACTTCAATTGAGATGAAACTGAATACAATTAATGGACCAATACTGCTAATGATAATATGCACTCGCTTTTTCTAGTAACAATTTATACATAAATCTAGAATTTACACAGCTTGGCAGTAGGTGAAGAAAAAAATATTTAGTCACATTTAGGCTGCCGGAACGCTAATTTGTATTCACCAAACATAATTTAACCTCATATCATGTCAGAGTTGTCACCTAAACGCTCCACAATGAGTATGAGAGGTATTTAATAATTTCATAGTTAATAAATTCATTATTTTACTACGGGTGAATCTCGAGAACACACACACACGTACACACACGTACACACACACAAAACCACGCACAGACACGTTCACACTAATCCAAAGGCTAGAACAAATCGGGTTTCTTTTCGCAGTAGTTGTCCCAAAGTCAATGATCCGCGGCGCTCGAAGGCAACAGTGAAGTTCTGGGACGCTTTAAAACGATTACACCTAAAAATGTCAAAAGCCAGAGTGAGAGAGGTTGCAATGAATCAACTTTGACGCGTGGAAATGCTCTTTTGGGAGGCTGTATGCACGTGTGTGTGCGTGTGTGTGTGTGTGTGTGTGTGTGTGTGTGTGTGTGTGTGTGTGTGTGTGTGTGTGTGTGTGTGTGTGTGTGTGTGTGTGTGTGTGTGTGTGTGTGCGCAGACAGCCGATGGGGTGTCTGAGTACATTTTTACTGAAACGCTTTTGGTGAAATTAGTCTCACCCTCTATTGTTCATGTGAGCTGCAATTTCATCCTATGTGACACTATATGAAAATATTGATGCCAAAATATAATAGAAACGACCCAAAAAGTTTGAATCCTGTTGTGAGCAGTGTCCGCTTTAAATGGAACTTTTCCACGTAATTGTAATGATAATGAGCAGAATATTGTAATGTTAATGGCAGCATCCTTGCATCTTAAGTAAGAATAGCTATTGGCTGGAAAAAATATACATATAGATGTGTATATGTATAAGTATGTATATATATATATAAGTATAAGTAAGTATGTATATATATATAAGTATAAGTATGTATATATATGTATAAGTACGTATATATATATATATATATATATATATATATATATATATATATATATATATATATATATATATATATATATATATATATATATATATATATATATATATATATATATATATATATATATATATATATATATATATATATATATATATATATATATATATATATATATATATATATATATATATATATATATATATATATATATATATATATATATATATATATATATATATATATATATATATATATATATATATATATATATATATATATATATATATATATATATATATATATATATATATATATATATATATATATATATATATATATATATATATATATATATATATATATATATATATATATATATACATACATATATATATATATATATATATATATATATATATATATATATATATATATATATACATACACACACATACACACATACATACATACATACATACATACATACATACATACATACATACATACATACATATATACATATATACACATATATTATGTGTGTACATATATACCATCAGCCCCAATGGAGTACTCAGTTTCATTTTTCCCTCATGAAAAAGCAGCATTCAAGATGAGATTTTTTTTAAAGAAGCCTGGCTTGCACCATGCTCAGATCTATCAGCATTTGAGCAATGAAATTCACTTCATCAGTATTCTCACTGACAACTTTGCAAACAGCTCTCCAGCCCAGTCATTTTATTTTTGAAAGATAGAACGAAAAAAAGGGGGTTTGTTTCCAATTTCATTTTCTTTTTTTTTTTTTTTTTGAGGCTTCAGGCCCTGACACAGAGGAATGGGGCAAGAAAACATTGAAGCTAATGGACCTTATTTCCTGGATGGGGGAGTTTGAATATATTCCTCTTTATCTCTGTATTTATTTATTTTTTTCCTCTTTGGGAAGGAGAGAATCAATCAAATGTTTAAGGAGGTGCTTTGCTCCCATGCACGTCAGTATAGGGCACATAAATGAAAATACAACAGGGATGCATAATGACTCTGAGTCCCCGTGGCGGCAAGCTGGCAGAATGTGTCTCCTCTGATTCTTTTTCTCCAGGATAGAAAATGAAACCGCTGCACTTGCCAAGATACCCCTTTCTCTTGAGGTTCAAGCATTTTAAGGGAAGACCAAAAAGCCAAGAGCCCCGATTTGGCAAAAAAATCTTTGAATCTAATTTACAACAAAACCTCCCCAGCTGCCAGCTGTGATTGAATCCCTGAAAGAAAGTGGTTAATTTGTTTGGTCAGTGGCTTGAAATTACTCAACCAATCTGTCTGTCACAGTTGGGAACATTAGCTCCTGAATTATGAGCAAATTATCATTTTGAAAGTTAGGGTTCATTATGAGTAGAAAGAATATTCTTTTTGAGATCATAGCCATTAAAATAATTTCCACATTACTAATTCCATTTGTCATCATTTGGAATGTCACAATACACTGCAGAAAATGTAAAAATCCTTCAGCCAAATCAAACATATGACAGATTAGAGTCCCTTTTCCTTGCTATTTAGCTCTTTTTCTGCCTCGACCATCAGGACAAATTGTGATGACATCCATAAAAGTCTAAAATGCAAAAGAATTGCACTATGAAAACGGGGCTCTCTCGCTCAAATGTGGCTTGACATTTACATTTTCTTTCTGAATAAAAGATTTGAAAAAGTAGAAAAAAAGGCACTTGTAAGTTTTGGAAGCTTGAAATGGTCATATACTTTTAACTTTTGTTCATAAGACAGTTCCCATATTGAAAATGGTAGAATTTATCAAAGTTATCTGCTCACTGATTAAGTATAGCAAGATTGTTTTCCAAATTAAAACAAAAAAAATCAACTAAACAAAACAGGTTGTCTTCAAATAATACATTTTTCCTTTCTTTCTTCTACTGTCAGCGTTTAAAGCAAGTGAAATAAAATTTAGTCTGAATATTTCAATAACTCTACTCCAAGAATAGTCTAATGCCAGCAGTAAATACACAGATAAGTGAATAAATACTTATCTGAAGGAGTGTTTTGTAGGTCACCAGACATGCTTTTCCATTTTCTATAGAAAGCAAGGTATTTTATGGTCCATCCCAGATAGGAAGGGTGAAAGAAACCATTTCATTTGCTGTTATCTCAGAGGCGAGGAGAGAGAGGCAGCGGGAGATTTGTGTGCACAGCAGGTTGCAGCAACGTGGGTGTCTATGGAAGAACAAATCATGTTGAGATGACACAAGTTTGGAATGAAGTGGAGACTCAAACAATGAACTTGGTGTTTTAATCTGTTCAGGTTGCTAAACTATGTGTAATGTGAAAAACATTTGTTTATGGCTCAAGTCACCATCATCAGAGTTATAATAGTACACCACAGGCAATATTTGGAGTAACATTTTAGAAGTCCTTACTGTTGTACAATAGGAAAATACACTAAAAATACTACGATTGTTGCAGTGAATGCACTGGCGATTTGGGAAAGGCTTAGTTTTTCGTGATTCCTTCACCTCTCAAAAAAGTCACTTTTTGACAATAAAAATAACATAAAAAGAAAAAAATTATATTTAATATACTACTGTAAAGTTGTCTCGTTTGACTTTATAGAAGTGTGTTTAGGACATAAAGTTGACTGACAGGCTCTTGTTTTGCAGTAAAGGCCTTTTCACAGCAGCGTGAGCCACTTGACATTGACAAACTCATTCATTGTGTATGTAATTCAGGGTGATATCCACCCAAGAACTGTTGCTGGGCATTTTGGGTGGCAAAAGTAAATTAGCATAATGGGACAGTCTCCAAACAAACACTGAGTGGCAGCACTCTGATGTCAGAACCCACCAAAAGGAAATACAATAGGAGAGATAGTATTGGTTGGCGTTTCTGAGCTTTGGCATACTCGAAAAGAGGCTTTCAGACTTCTCCCTTCTTAGTTGAAATGATATCTTGGAAGGATTGGTGTGCAACTGTAGTTTACACATGACATCAAACTCTACATCCTTCCGGGGAATTTTTTTAGGGACATTTAATGGCTGTTATAATACTTTATTCTCCTTAAAATAAGCAATACAAGTTGTATACCGAGCCCTTCCAGGTAGTTAAAAACATAAGCACGCACACACAGTTTATTTTTGTGGGGGATTGGATGTTTACATTTATATTGTTGTACTCTCATGTGATGTTGATTATCTGTTTTTTTTTTAATTTACAAGCACCTTTATTTGAACATAAACTCACCTGCTAGTTACACTTGGTAGTGATGAGCACTCCTGGGCATGCAGGCCATGGTGGATGCGACTCCATACGTTGGTTGCTATCTTTGGTAAAAGTGATTGCTTTTTAAACCGTGGCGGTGGGGCATCTGCATAATGAGTTTCCTTCTATCTACAAAGAAATAAAGCAAAGACGAAAGTGAAATGGCTTTGTTTAATTTCCGAGCACACGACTCTTCAGACTTTTTCATGGTGTTTACCCCTCATGTTCAGATGTGTTTGTTTTGGAGCTGGGGGAGAATCACTGCATTTGTGTCTTTATGTTACAGGGATGGAAAAAGGAAGAAAGAGGCAGTCAGGTTCAGGGGAGAGCTTTGTATTTTAGGGGGGTTCCCTGCTGGGGTCATGTATTTAAAATCTATTACCCTCACAGCTAGGATTAGTATGTGTGTGAGAGAGATTCCCCTAAAGACACAATCACTATGGTAATACAAAACCAGTGGATTACAGAAATACTGCATTTCTCGGTGTACGGCATATACAGTACATAAATGTATACTGTTGAAATGACAGTCCCCCATGTATGCATGATTTCAAGTTGTATGACTTGAGTTGCAACACATACCTGATGACACTTGACTTTAGAGTGTAAATTACGAGGTTGGACTTGTTTTTATCACATCATTCAATGATACTGTACATTTACAAGTTACTATGCAATCAAATGAAATTCAGTAAGCTTACTTGGAATGCGTGTCGATGACCAGGTTGACTGTAGTATGAACATTTATAATTGGTCTGCTGTGCTAGATACATAAAAACTGCTTGTAAACCTTTACCACAAGGGAAAAACAAATATCTTAAATTACATTGAACTTCTGTTTTTAACCAATCCAAATATAGTGTATATATAAGCATGAAGGGTTCTACTACATATTGGGATCATTAGTCCAGCCTTCTTGAAGGGCCTTTGCATTCGTTTGTTTTGGTCTAAATGGGAAAAATAGGGTTTTACTTGAGGTCTAAGCAATATCCCCGACCCCTAATTTGGTCTCTTTGTACTTTCATCCCTCAGGGGAATATTGGTGTCATTAGTAAAGCATTTGGTGGCTCAATAATTGAAATCCTTTCATTTACTTGAAATCTTGGCTTTGTCTGTCTGGGTGATTTTTATTGAAGTATTTTGGGGCATTTAGTGAAATGACATCACTTATATGGCAATATGTTATCAACGCCTCTGCCGTACATCATTTTGACTGTGTAGTAACTGTCTCAATCTACTGTTTTTCCAGGGCATGGCGGCGTTAACCAGCTTGGGGGTGTTTTTGTAAATGGCCGACCTCTTCCAGATGTTGTGCGACAGCGAATAGTTGAACTTGCCCACACAGGGGTGCGTCCCTGCGACATCTCACGCCAGCTACGTGTCAGCCATGGATGTGTCAGCAAGATACTGGGCAGGTATGAAACCTCTGGACATTTGAGCCTTCGCCATAAAGGATAATAAAATTACAATATGTATACTTCTTTACAATAGGTCGGAAAGCAGAGATACATGAGGACTATTCTTCTCTTTACTAACTTTCATTTCTCCTATTCACCTTTGTTTCTCTGTCCAAATACTTTCCTCTTCACTTCCGCAAAGCCAATTTCAAAAGTAAATCCAGACTCGTTTCGTCTGGCAAGAAAAGAAAAGGGTACTAAGGGGTTGCGGAGGGATTCATCACTTTTTGGAATTAGCATCAAAATGAAAATGGCACCATATTTCCGAAGAAAAAAAAAATAGGTTCGAATGGAGAAGAGAGACAAGGATAGAAAAAGACGAATTGGGTGTATTTCGAAGAAGAAGTTCAAAAAAAGAATAAGAAAGGGAGAGACCATTTGTGGCGACGGCAGGGAAGGATTAGCCACAGCGACCCTCAGCTATATGAAAAAAATGTGTTGCTCATTGTTCTCCCTTGCTTCTTTTCTCTTCCCTCACTCTCTTGCTCTTTCCCTCAGTCTCATTCAATCCCTCTCTCCCCCCTGTCCTGGCCGTTCAACTCACTGAAGCGTTACCGCGAGAGGGGGAGGGGGGAATCGAGGGATGCAAGGAAGGAGGGAGCCTTGTTTTATCCTCTCCTCCTCTCTGTCTCTCTTCTGCCAGCAGAACAAAAACACCAACTCTGCCTCCCTGTTTTTGTGTGCGTGGCTCATCGGGGCAGATATCAATAACCGCGCTTCGTTTATTCACCATGATTTGCCTGTGAATTATTTAAATTGTTTTCCACTAGAAAATAGATGCTTCTTTTCCTTTAGCAGTGTTTAGAGGCCAGCTTGCGAAAAGTGGAATGGCCACACACAAACACACACACACACACACACAAATTCACATGAGAGGGAAATACACTTTAAAGAAACAAACATCACGGAAGGGATTACTCCAGCGTGCAGCCGCGGTGAGAGAGAAAGAGCAGCAGGTTTAAGACTGACTGACAGCTTGCATCCACGCACTGCATCCCCCCTTTTTCTGCAAGCTGGGTAGTGCATTTGCTGTCCTCCACCAGTCAAGCGCCCTCCCACCCGCAGCCCACCTGCCCCTTGTGCATGCAAATAAATTCATGAAATAGCTATGCCGGAGAGAAAACTCCTGGATCTCGGGGCGAACAAGTCTGTCAGTGTCACCCTCAGATTGCATTTGACTGTCAGTGTGATACGCACTCACGTCAAATGCATGCGGTCATACCGTTTTTAATATGACGGGAAATGAACTATCCCATTGAATTGGCCATGGAAAGTTGCACTAAAACTCCGGATTCCCACACTTTGTGCACTTCTGAAATGTTTTTCCCAAGATGCTCAGTATGATGTTGCCCATGTCTTCCAGGCTGATGACAGCTAATGGAATATGTTTCAAAGTCTGTTTAAAAGCGACAAATGAATCCGCTCTGCTAACAACAACCAGAAATTACAGCATATTTCGCTCGATTTTTGCCAAGAACTACATAAGTGTGCACTCAGTCAACAGTCCTACTCTACTGCACATATGACATTACTTGTGATCTGAAGCAGCTAGTTTGGTTTCATTTGATTCATATTACATGAATGCAAAATTCAAATCATAGTTATGCTGGAATATACAGTGTATTCCTGCCAAAAAAAATGAAGTTTGAGTTTAGGTCCCGTTAAGCAGTTTTGAGCTCTATAATGATTATATATGTATTACTCTTACCTAAGGTGGAAGTTCATAACATTAAATTGCAAAAGAAAATTAAACTTCATTAAGAAAGACATGCAAGTGAAGAAATTAAAGTTTTCATTTGGTTGACCCAGATTTATCAGATATGATAATTACATTTAATTCAAGGTAAAATGGGGAGAAACATTTTGAAGAGGGCTTTTAAACACAGGATGAACATCTGTGATGATTAGTTGAGGGATGTGTGTAAATACTAGGTTGAGAACACATTTTTTGTAAAAGAGTGAACCTTATCTCAGCAACCCAGGAGGTTACTTGCAAAGAGCCCATTTGTCATCATTGATTACTTAATGCTGAGAAATGTGTAGAAAAGACTGATGGAAAATATCCACAAAAAGATTCAATTCCCATTTGATTTTTGGATTTGCTGAATTGTTGGAACATGTTCAATACCATTCCTCTGCAAATTACCCGAATGACATCCAGCACAAAAAGTGATCGTAATTACCGAATAAGCCCGGTTATGTTTCCTGCTTGTGGGAGTTTTATCAGCAAAACTTGTGCCACATCTATCTTGCGGTGACCCCTGGGGGATACGCCTAAAGTCAGTCAGTCAGACTTTAAAAGGTGCATGATGACCAATTCAATCATTGTCTGTGCTTTACAGATATTATGAAACAGGCAGTATTCGCCCGGGTGTCATCGGGGGATCCAAACCAAAGGTTGCTACGCCCAAAGTGGTCGACAAGATTGCCGATTACAAACGCCAAAACCCCACCATGTTTGCCTGGGAGATCCGGGACAGGCTCCTGGCTGAGAGAGTGTGCGACAATGACAGCGTGCCCAGTGTCAGCTCCATCAACAGGTACCAATGCTCTGATAAGTGTGTCAAGTAGTTGTGGGTATTATCAACTTTACATAAAGCCAAAGTGACAAAGAGTGCATAGCGATATCATGTAAGGCAGCGTGTTGTGTCTATATACGTATTTCTGGCAGGGGAACCAACCCAGTTAAGAAGCCCCAGTCTCCATATGCATGAAGTGGCTGCAGTTCAGTGGTTCAACACGATGATACAATGACAAGGCTCTCCCTTGAGCGGGGAGCCAGAGAAGAGGGAGGGACAGTGAAACGGGAGAGAGAAGCAGTGGGCAAAAGAGTCAGACAAAAGGGGATGGAAGGTGTGCAGGAAAAGGGGGAATGTTGGACACAAAAGAAGAAGGAGAGAAAAGAGAAGAGGGAGGGAAGTAAAGACGGGGACAGGATGGAGAAGAATTAGGAAGGAAAAGAAAGGCCAGGAAAAAAGGACGAAAGGGGCTTGCATGAGCAGCCAAGCAGGAAGTGTGAGGCCCCTTTGCCATGTCAGCCGGCCGCAAGCCTCTCCATGCGCACACATCCATGTGTAGCCACACACACTCGCATGCTTACACACGGCGTGGCTCCCACGACGCTCATGTTCTCATGTCCTCCATGCCTCGCTCTGGCTTTCACACTCACAAATGACCATTTCACACGCACTAATGTCTCCTCTCTCCTCCTGCAGGATCATTCGGACCAAGGTTCAGCAGTTGCCAGGCCAAACGGGCTCAGTAGCGGCTCACAATTTAGGTGGGTGCCAATCCTGCTTTGCCCCGCCAAAGCACACTTTAAAGGAGTACTAATATCATCTCAAGTGTGTATAGAAGGGTACACTGTTACAAAATCTGGGCGGCTTGGCGGCCTCACAGTGGGGGGGATCTGGGTTCAAATCCAGGTTTGGACCTTTCTGTGTGGAGTTTGCATGCGTGCCAAAATTTATTGCCTCACGGTTGAGGCATGTCAGCCAATAAACATACATTTCTCCCTCTAAAGCCTCATATAATTAATACAAATGTAAAGTTATAATAATATAAATGAACACTTAAAACTATCAGGCCATCAATCAAGAAAACCTTTCACCTTTATTTCTTCCCTTTCCAACTCTGGGTTGCATTTCAGTGTCTATCACCACGATCACGCATCTTCTATTAATCTAAATTAATTTTTATACACTGCTTCCCGGCTCCTTCTATTACACACTCAAATTCACGCACACACATTCACACTGTCGCAGATTATCCAGATAAATGGTACCCACTCCCAGGCGTAAAATTGAACATTTGGATTTGCAGAATAAAAGCATTAGGTTCTGATAAAAAAGACAGTGGGGAGAAAAAGAAAGGAAAATCAGATAAATGAAGTGCTAAATCAACTGATAGGCAAAGGCAGGATATGCATTCATTATCACCTCCTTGTTGGAGAAGTTGTTACAGAGTGGATGGCGGGAGGGGGGTGGGATAAATCCTTCAGTTTATAAATGTGTGTGCGTGTTGAGACTTCCCCACCTAGTTCTTGTTCTTATGTTGTTGTGGGAGCAGAGGGTCTGTTGGGATGGGGGATTAGGATGTCTGTCTCCTCACCTTACGTTGCCTCATGGGATACCATACTGTCACTCAGCCCCGTGCTTGCTTATAAGGGCATAGATAAGGAGACCAGGTATGAGCGACTCTATAATATGTGTGTGTGTGTGTCTAAGGGAATGACAAGTGTGTTGCTGTGCCGCCTGGCGAGGAACTTGTCGCCCCAGAGGTGTTGAGATTAGAGAGAAAGACAACCACTGACAAACCCCAAAGCTTTTTTTCTCGCTTCTTTTTAGTCTCTGTGTTAACTTGGCAAGAATGAGTTTAGAATCAGAGGCATATGATTAAAATGGTCAGAAAATGTAACAAAGGAACTCGGAAAAATATAAGAATAATAAGGGAACAACCACTATATTACATTAGAGGTAAGTGATAATCGTCTAAATCCCCTGCTTTTGTATTGTGTTTGATTTAATCCTAGAAAATAACATGTTGTAACCAAAATGTAGTTGAAACATATTTAAACTATGTTTGTGCATGCTAAACTGCCAAGACTGCTAATTCTTGATCCTCTATGTAAATACAGCTTGTTTAATGATGTACTCAGGAGATGTGCTTTGCAGTCATGTATGCATATCATTAGGTTTGTTATTTTTGTTTTTATTTTGCAGGAGAACCTATGTGTAGCATGGTGTCTAGTGAATTCTAGATATTTGCTTGAAAATAAGTGCTCAATGTGTTAAAAAAAAAAAGAAGACGATTGAACACGTTTACATCATTTCAGTCTTAACATTTTAGAAGTAACACATTTTAAGACACCCTCAGCTCTCCGTAACTATTTAAAATCTATATTTATGGGTACTTATAAGATTAAAATGAGTATTTTTCATTATTTTGTCTGCTGGGATAAATAAAGACCTAGAGCTGTGTGTAGTATATAAAAAGAAGGAAGTAAGGCGTTAAAAGGACAGTGAGGGTGAGCCACATGCTGAATAACATGTGAATTTCTGTATATTGAATGGTCAACTTAACCTGAACTCACCAAAATTGGAACTTTGTCTGCTTACAGCAACGTCAGTAGCTGCAACACAGGTTTCTGCGGTGACCAGCGACTCTGCCGGCTCTTCATACTCCATCAGTGGCATTCTGGGTATCAGCTCAGCTGCCGATGTTGGAAAAAGGAAGCGAGAAGAAGGTGCGTTAAAAAGGGAATGCCTTTGTATGTCTGTTTACATATAGGTTAGCATCCCTGTTTACTTACATATTCTACTCACACATGTATTTTCACATTTTTCACCACAAACATAATCACATTAGCGAGAGCCACTAGACTGCCCGACCCCCCACTTTCCTTCCGGTGTGGTTTTCCCAGTTGGGAATAACTGCACGTGCTGATCAATGACAGACTTGTGTATACGTGCAACGCCTGAACAAAACAAGCAAACGTCTTCATTCACAAACACTTTTTGAGAGCCATCAACAGAGGAAGTTTATTCATACACTATTGATCCCAATTGTTTTTCATTGCATGCCAAAGGTACTGGAAGGATGTGGAAGGGTGCTCACATACTGTACGCGTTACTGTATATGGTCATGAGTGTGTTTGTGAATGCATGCGTGGTTCTGTCATGGCATTAAAAAGCCATCACGCAGACAGACTCCTCCTGTAAATGAGACAGGACCAGATGTCTGAACGGGGGGGTTCGAGGGTTGCCTCGGCTCCCTCCCCAACACACACAGCCACACACACACTACACAAAGTGAAAACGCATTAGTTACACCTGCGCAATTTAATTAAGTCCAATACTACTCAATCAAAACAATCGGACTCTAAAAAAAGCAATGCCAATTTAGACAGACAGCTAAGTATGTATTAATTTAAGAGTATTGCATACTGAATTTATTAATGCTTTAATGTAGTGCAAAAAAGGAGAACATTACCATTAAAAGTTTGTTTTATTTACTCTCCTTAATGGAAACAATTAAAAAAAAATTAAAAACGTTTTTAAGGATCTTTGTTGGATTGTGTAAGTGTACTTTAGATAACAGTGTGAAAATAGTGTGAAAATCTCCAGGAAAACCTTATGAAACCATTTAGTCAATATATCAAAATTGTGCACAGTAGTAGTTTAAATTAGACTTTTGTAGTAGACTATATACTAGATGTGATGAAAGTCAAGTCAAAAACTAAAAATTAAACATTGACATTTTTCCCAATCCCTTTTTCAATTATTTTTTGTGTGTAAATGTCAGGTATTTTTCCTGACCAACATAAGTAAAATAATAAAAAAAATAGAAAACGGATTCAAAAAAATAAATGGATGAAGAATTGTTGATTGTTTATTTCCCTTCACTATAAGAAGTTAAAGTTTGATTATCTGAGCCAATGGCCAAGTCAAAATTCCCCGCAAATTGTCTGATTTAAAGACAAAATACCCCCAAAAATGCATTATTAGTGGTTAATCGACCTAAAAAGTAGCATTTGATACTATGTTGTAAACTGTAAAGTCTATGTCTCATTTACACTTGGATATTTAACAATGTAACGTGGTTATGTTTTAAATTTGATGCATCATCAGAATAGACATGTTAAAATAGCACCTGAATTGCACCATTGTGCATTCCATGAAACACATCACCTACAGGGAACAGAGCCATCCTCATTATCACACCAGTGAATAACCATGCAATTGTCTAGCTGACAAGTCCCAATATCTGCAGTAAGAATGACCCATAATTGGGACCTTTTAGTTAGAGACAGTATTTCGTTGATAGGAATAATAAATGTCATGTTGTATGAACTATTATGCTTGTCCTCGCGACATGGGCAAAGACTCAAGTATGAGTGCTGTAATCTAATTAGGCACGTTATTGTTTCACATTCTTTTTTTATGTGAAACACGCTGATTGTTTGTCTGAACTTTAAAATTCCAATGGCGTATTTCACTGAAGCATCCTGGAATCGTAACAAATGTACTCGCATTGTATTGTTCGTGCATTTGCTACCGGACTTGCTTTCGCAAAGGTCTGCCTGGTTGACTCTGTGGGCTAATTAACAGCATTGCTAATCACAGCTTCCATTAGAGCAACCCCCGCCGGATAATGACACACACGCACAGCGAGGGGCGACAGGAGGAACAGCATGAGGCGACATGGACAGACATAGACAAACGCAAACAGGACACAATTATTTAGTCTTGAGCCCATATGTTAGTCCGCGGAGACACTTGAATGGACATGAATGGAGGCTGTGTGGTAGACTCGGTAACAATAACGATGGTTTTCCCAAAATCTGACAGTGCGCCATTGACACAACACTGTGATAAGAGGAATTATTTTTGTGTACCAAGTGCATTGTTTGAAAAATTTCCTAACTAATCACTGCATAGGCTAATATTATTAATATGTACAATTAGTACTCATCATGAATTTGTGAAATTATTCCAAAAGCTAAAGCAAGCTTTAGTTCTATTGATGAATCCACCTACTTTTTAAAATATATTTTATTGTTCATAGAGTGTGGGGGTAAAGTCCTGTGATGACCTGTGCCCCCCAGTCAAAGCAAAGGGAAGTAGGGGGTTAAAGGAGGGGGCTTATGGTGAAGGTGGCAGAATGTAGATGAATGGGATTGAATGGAAGAACTTGACTTGTGGGGCCAAAAGGGGACCATTGTATCTTAACATATCATCTAACAAGGTGTGTATTCGCACAAGTATATGTGCTATCTTTCGTTGGACGGCTAGGGAAAAGAATGAACTCCACAATCAATGAAAAACGTCCAACAACATTTTAAACCAAATAATTTTACTTGAATTATTGAAACAGCATGCCATGTTGACCTTCGACCCCCCCGTGCATCCACTGTGACATGCAACAGCTTACCGGATAAAAGATGCTGGGAAAAGAGCATGATGTGGTGCAAGTCAAGAGGGGAAGATGGAGGGAATCTCTGACCTTCACCCTGAGTTCTCCCACCCTCTCCTCGGCCCAAAAAACACTTTGATCACTGGAGTTTAGAAAGGGCATGCACACACTCAGATGCCAAAGCTGGCACTGGGAGGTCACATTTACAGCTTTTGTTAAGTGCATGTCAATGATTCCCAACCACTATGTCTCGTATCACACAGTATGCAATGAGAACTCGACAAGTTCTTCCCAGTTTCACTTAATTCAGAGAAGACCTCATTTAAATGACTTTGATTTGAAAGACCGTTGCCTCAAAGTACTTAAGTATCCAAATCACACATTTCTACGACCACTAAAGATGTGATCATGAAATTGGAACACAGGCCAATCATTTTTCAGAATTGGGTGAAAAAGACATCCATGCAAAAAAAGTTAGTTGTAACTACAAGGAAACGAAAATATTTACATTTTAAAATTTTCTATGTGAGTTTCTCATTTTTTTTCATGTAAACATGGCCCTATTTTTTACTAAGGGCAAAAGAGCAAAAAAGTAATGGAGAAAAAGTAGTCAATGTTAAGGCATGAAGTTTAGTGTATAAACATAAAAAATTGACAATACTGATGAGTGCAATAATTTTGTGATGTCACTTATACCCATACGCATATAAACAGTGGGTAAAACTGACGTCACGAGGAGGTATGAAATGGCTAGAAATGGTGGCCTTTATTTCTATTTTATTCCGCTACTAAATGTCGGTAAAATATAATTCAGTGATTCTTTTTACAATTTATCAAAAAGGGATTTTCTATGGAACTGAACAGGAAGAAGGTGTTGTCTGTTCATTTAAACAACCCAACGGGTGATCTCTCTTATTGCGTGTATTTTAATTTGATGGGTTGTTAAAAATGTCAGCCATTGCAGTGGACATCAGTGGGATGAAAAGGATGCCGGAGGGAGGGAGAGAGGGAGAGGAGGCGGAAGAGAGAGGAATAAGGCAGAGGATAGAACAATAATGGCTCATTGTTTGTTTTGTTCTGCTCTGAAGAAGAGGGAAGAGAAACACTTCCCTTCTGGGACTCATAGAGATAGAGTCAGCTGTGTGTGTGTGTGTGCATGTGCATGTGTGTGTGTCCAGCGGTGAATAGGATTTAACGCGTCACGGCAATGAGTTTCTTTACCCATCCACGGATACAATGAAAGCAGCCGGATATCAAGCCACACAGACGTACAAACACTTCTGCACGCACACCCACACACATTCAGCTAAAGAAATGGGCAATATTGATCATCATAAATACAAAGCTTAGTTCTTACTTCAAGTTTGTGTTGTTTCTCCATGCTTTTGCCTCCTCTGAGCGTTTTCCCTTTGTGGTTGTACAATCTGAGCAAGCATGGGTTCGACTTGGAGAGTATATATTTGTATGTGAGTGAGTGTGAGTGACGGAAAAACAGCAGAAAGCAATAAGCTGGCTGAAATGGTGCCATCAGCGCTACATGATTGATCAATTGAATTCTATCACGGGGACTGGCCGGTAGGATTAAATGGGTCGCCGTGGGTTACCAGGCTAAAGCATCATACTGGCTTTATCTACACCCTGATTGGTCTGTCACCACTAGAGACCTGCGGACCTTACGACCACACTGCACCAAGTATGCTTGTGTGTGTCTTAGAAAAAGTACTGAAGAAAGAGAGATTATGATCAAGGAGTGTATTTGTCAGAGTAGATGAAAAAGGTTTTGTGTACTGAAGCCAAGGGGACTTTTTTTCAAACCCTTGCACCAGAGCCAGAGTGAGTTAGACTGGTCAGATATATGTATACACTTAGGCCAAGGCTTCTAAAGGTGTCTGAAATGAGCAAATTTTTGATTAGCACATGTGGTTTAAAATGTAAAACAGTAAGGGGAGGGTACTGTACATGCCACAGTAATCAGCAGGTACTTGGCCCCAATGTAAAGTGACAATAAAGTATGGAAAGTTTAAACATGTTACTCAATTCTTCCTCACAATCGGTCTGAAATTTGATGTTTTGTGGGTATGTGCGCCACCTCTATTCAAAATTTAATGGGGATTTTATGTGCAAGCTTTGCATAATTAGGGTACCTACTGTAACGAACCACAAAACTGCAAACAAAACAAACTAAAACAAACAACTTCAATTTAAGAACAGGAAAAGCATTTCTTCATTCATTGTGAAGTGGACTTCCAATCCAAAGTGAGTTCAGGGTTTTTATCAGTGGTGGTAGTCACGGGCCTTGTAACAGATAGTGTTGCACTGTCATTGGAGTAAGAAAAACAACACTGCTCAACAGTGAATTTGTGCACTGTCAAACCTGGACCAAACTCAAACTTAAAATCAAAACGGTAAAAAAGGTTGTCTAAGTGCGTGAGAAAGTCAATGCTGCAATTGCCACTACATTTACATATTTTAGTATTTACCGTTGTGAGCGAAATGATAAACATTTCAATCATATTTCACCAACTCCTTTTATTACTATTTTTTTACAACGTGGGGCTAAATTGTTATTCTTCTAGATCAGATCGCTCAAATGCATCTGTATTTTCAGTCTAAATCGGAGAAAGAAATATTTGAGACCCCCTAAGCCCCCCTCGCTTTCTGTCTGTCATATCCCTACTGAACAAACACACTCACTCACACACTATGACCCTAAGACTAAAATAGGTTCTCAGGAGCAGTTTGAAGCGATGAATTGGCTCTATCGCGGGGGGATTTTCACCCTCATCCCCACCTTTCCCCTTTTTCTCTTTATCTATTTCTCTGGTTCTCCCTTTTCTAATCATTTGCAGTCTGCGACTTCTCTGAGTTCTTATAATTGTCTCGTTCGGTCCTTCAGCCTTGCAATAACTGCAGGATACGAGAGCTCACTGTCTAATACTGATACCACTGCAATATATATTTCGGCGTTGGGTTGAGTACGAGCGATGCAAGCAGAATGATGGGGACGAAGAGAGACTGAGCTCTTGAGAGATCAAAAAAAGACGGACAGTGTGTGCCTGGTAATGAGTTGCGTTTGTATAGCATTTTCTTTTCGCACTCCCTACAATCCATGGTTTGAATTCAGGCCACTGTCCTTCATTAAAGTCTCCTGAAGAGGTTTATTTCATCAATCATCACTTTCTACCTGGCTCCATCAAATTTTCCACTCGGATATCCACATTACAACCACATAAACTACTCATTATGCACTTGCATTCTCTTTTGTAAATAGCCTTTCTGCAAAGCTTCTCACCAACATCTTTTCAATCTCTTTTAGGTCTACAAGAGTCGCCGCTGGCCAATGGGCATAGCCACAATGGGCGGGACTTCCTCAGGAAGCAGATGAGAGGAGAGCTGTTTTCGCCGCAGCAGATCGAGGTATTGGACCGCCTGTTTGACAGACAGCCATCCTGTCCAATCCAATCCAGCTCTGACCTCTATGCGAGCCCAGACCCTGGCAAGGTAAGGGCGTGGCACAGTGCAGAGTTTGGGGGACAATTAAAAATCTGAACTTTATAATACTAATCCATTACCAACAGAAATTGATCCAGACCATACAGCTGGTTGTATAATTTTTCTAAACACAAAATTGGATATAATCTTTACTCTGAGTAAGGAAATACTTCCTAAGTGAGGAAGTGAAAGACAACATACTTGCACGATATTAACCGTAAAGACTGCATGATACTGTGCCTTTTTAACATGTATATATTTGCCTTTTTTCCTGGAACCACAAAGTCATGTAATAAGAAAGCAGGCTCTTTTTTTATGACATTTTATTTTTTTTAATTATTATTTAAAATTAAGTAGTATTGTTAATAATACTATTCTCTGTGGTGTCAATTCACAAGACATATTTGATCAGTTTACACGATCTTTAAAGTTAATGAGTAAGTAGTAAAGGTAATCGCAGTGAAGCTGCTATCGAGAGGGTCCTAGGTTAAATTTCTTTTACTGCTGCGTTTAGATAATAATAACACTTCTTTCCTTCTTACTGATGCACCTGAGAAATATTCAGCTTTGAAAACAGACAAAAAGACTCTGCGTCATGGTCCGTCTGTGTATTATTGTTGCATTTAAATTGACCTCACGCCCTTTGCCAGCCTACAATAATGTAAACGTGAGTGGAATGGACAGGTGTAATAACAAAAACAACAAGAAGCTAGCATTTGTATTCCATCAGATGCTCTCAATGCGCAATCTTTGTGTGAATATTAGGAAATACATTGGCCCAAGTCTCAAAATGGCAATTATTCCTGCCCCACCTTTAAATAGATGCCTCTTTTACTTGTATTAACTTGATCAGTGTCAAGGGCAAGAGAACAAACACTCTGGTGGAGTTGTTCTATGTAGTAACACAGATAGGCTACAGCCTTAGACCTTGAGGGCAGAGTTGGCCTTTTTAGCCTTTTCATTTTGGTCCCACCAACACGGAGAGTGAAGTGGGACAGGGCGAGAGGTCGACAGGGATTGGCTGAAGTAGCTCTATAGACTTTGAGTAAGGAGCCTAACACCCATGATTCATAGGTCAATGTCCTCTCTGTGCCAAGTCAAGCCGCTGGGGTCTGGACCCAGAGAAGGATGTTAAACTCTGGGTCACTCTGGGGTCACGCTGGCTTTACGGACTGCATTGTGATTACAAAAGAAAAGAGCACACACACATTAAAGGCGACATTCCGATCTGTCCCTCTACCTCCGCTTCTTTCTATTATCTGGTCTAGGCGACTGAACCCCCACCCCACTCACTTTCCCCAGCCTGAATTTCCCAGAGGGAATGATTGACAGTCATATGCTTAACATCGACAGTTGCAGCTCAGCCTCCTTTGCTATGTGGGAGCAGCTCTTTTTGTGCGTCTGTTGGTTTGTGAGCTGTGTGATGGGCTTGCGGTCAAGGCGGGTCAGTCGGTATTGTGACAGACGGTGCTACAAGATGCCAAGGAGATTTTAGTGCTGTTGATGTTGTGCGTGGACTTGCCCTTAGCTGGGTATTTGTGAATTCTGTTATTTTTCATTTGGATTGATTTGAAGCTGCATAATGGCAGGACAATCAACTTGTTTAGAAAGCAATACAGATACATCTACTTAAAAATCTGACTCATCTGGCATAGTAGTCACAATTAAAGGGAAGACTGGAAAATTGAAATAGTATGTCCAAAAGAAAATGATCAACTCTGTATTCACAAGGAAGTCAAGTCACAAAAAGTCTTTGCTTAAAGTGAATAACTGTTTTAAACTGCTAACTCACATACCACATGCATTAAGGAAATCTTTTATCATTCATCAAAACACACTTGTCAATGCTTTTCTTAATCTTTCTGGCTCTTTTTCCTTCCTTTCACTGTGGTTTATTAACCCACACAATTAATTTGCGGACGCACAGTGGAGGGTGTGCCTGCATGTGCGCCTGTCAAACAGAGTTCATTTGAATTTCGCTTCAATCACTTCCCATTAGTCAGGTGATAAATCAGCTCTGGTGACGGTTCCCCCCTCCCACCTATTCCAGAATGCCTGCCATGTTTCCAGAGTGGTCTTTTTTTCTATCATGATTTTAAGGTATTGAAAATGGATCACTGAGATACTATTAATTAAAAGCAGAGTTGTTTTTCAAAACACAAATACTATATAAAGTTTCAATACGTAATAATTATTTATTTAATTCCTGTATTGTCATACATCTAATTTGAAATGTGTCCAATACATAACATTTTTAAAAAAAATTAGAGCTTTCCTTTAATATGCACTTTTCAATGCATCTCTGTTGCAATCATCTTGAAGATTTTTTTCTCGGCAATCTGGCAAAATTGTATTTCTTTACAGTCAAGTCAATTTCCATAAGGAGAACACAAGAATGTGGAGAGAGAAAGCGACAAAGACAGAAATGGGGAACGCGGGGGGATATGGAGAATGAGAAATGGGGAAACATCATTATGCAAATATCCTACTGAAACATGCCAAAGTGCGCGCACACATTTGCGTTGCAGAGGTTCGCTTAGGGCTCATTACTTATTGATGTGAGTCCTGGTTTAAACCCAACACAAGTTTTATCTATTTTTGCTCAGAAAATTGCATGAATCTCAAAGACACAAGACTTTTGCTAACTCATTTGAATGAGTATCATTTCTGGTGGCTCAAAATGAACGTAGCTCTCCAAGGTGCTGAAAGCATCAGTAGTCAGAAACTTAACCTTACTGATGGAAGACTAACTTCCTCTCTCTCGTCATAAATACATTCTTCTATTCCTTTTGACACAGCCCGGTACAACCTACCCCTACTTGGCCCCAAAATCTGTCCGTAGCCTCGCAGCTGCGTCCCTCTCTTTGATGAGGGCTGATGGTGCCGTATGAGCGGCAGAATTGACAACATTTACGGGGGCGAATGAGAATGATCCATCTTCCTTAGCGAGCCTGTCACCCCACTGGCCAAACTTCATCATGGCCAATTACCGCAGCAGTCCCCTTCTTTGCAACTGCTGCCCCCACCCCCCCCCATCTACATGGCTACACGGACTCATTAGACACCATTATAATAAGACTCACGGCAGCCAAGAAATGAAGGGGGGGGGGGACATGGGGGTAGTGGTTGGATTGAGAAAAATAATACAGGTGTGATGGGGGGAGTGAGGTGAGAGTCATTAAGAGAGGAAGCTTAAAATGCACACAGAGTCTTAAGAGAGTGTGAACGGCTGGCCAGGTGTGTGTTTGTGTGTATAAATGTGTGGGTTAAGCTCTTATTTGGCAGGTCACAGTCCAGTGGTTGTGTTGTGCGCTGACGAGCACGGGGGGTGTTTAAGAGGTCAGTGAGCACAAAAAGATACTCACACTTACACTTTCACACGCTCAAACAAATTCTGAGGTATTAAAAGGGTCAGTGCAAAACGCTCCCCTCATTGCCCAAAGGAAACTCTGATTGCTGTCATTAGTGTAAACAAGCTGTAAATACACACAAAAAGCAAATACTATGTCCACATGAAAGGAAGAGTGGGTTATTTCTAATAGGGGTGCTGGAGCCTATCCCAACCAACCACAAACAAGAGGTGGGAAGCACCCTGATTTGCTACATATTAGTCAATTTTATTCCTTATTTTGTTTCAGAATGACAAGATTTGATTCCTGAATGTGTCATCTTGTTGTTGGAAATATGTGCAAATATGTGATCTTGACTTTTAATGGGAGTTTTCTTTCCTGCTGTTTATCACTGCCTGCACTGACATGTTAGTCCATACCTATTACCGTATCAGTAGCCCTGGATAAATTGTTTCAGTGGGGTCAAACATAGGTCAGTTTATAGGTAACAAGACAGTGGTCCATCTGTATCTGTATTTTGGCAGGTCGGGGAGTGAGCTGTCAGTGGCAGCTGTGACCTAATGAACAGTTGATTATGGCTATCGATTGGTGTACAGTGTATACCTAAAGCGAAATGATCTAAAGGGCAAGATTAATTGTGATTTCATGACAATAGACCTGTAAAAATGTCGTCACTGTTCACCTATTGTGTAGTATTTATAAAGCTTAGCAGGTAATGGTAAAATTGTAGCGTTTATCAGACACATTTGCAAATGCTATTTAAGTGGAATGTAAACTACAGTATATGCATTTTGGTGGAAGAATTTGACACACGTTTTAAAGATTTTACAGGAAAAACTGCAATAAAAAATGATTAAAGACATTACTTTCTGCTCATAACAAGTTTAAAATATGCCGAAGGAACAGGTAAAACTTATCTGAAAAAAAATCTTTATAACTCCATCATACTTTTTAAGGGAGTTAATCTTATTAAGAATATTAATATTCTTGGTGATACTTGCAGTGTTGAAATATTTCAGAAAAAGCAGTTGGCATACCACATCATTATTTTTCTTTGGCTTTACCTTGTGTGTAGGCCATTGGTGTGGAGATATAGTAGCTCCTGGAATGATTACTGTTCTTGCTGTTGTTGTCTCTGGAAGAGAAGAAGTTGTGTGTTAGTTCTAGTGTGTACTATGTAGTGTGTGAGAGATCAATACAGATGAAGAAAAAGAGATAGTTGGTCCCCTTTTTAGAAACCGCTGGACTAAGTTGTAGAGTAAATTCTTGTTTTTGTACACAGATCAATATAAACTTAACTCGTCTTGAAAAAAGCAGTGTTGTACAACACATAGTTGTCCAATAAAGTCATGAATTTTGACGCTGTCTGCTCCACTATCTTTTTCCACACAGACATCGGATTATTCCTCGATGGCATCGCTAGCCAGTGGACTGGACGAGATGAAGAACAACCTGGCCAATCCCAGTACCGGGGCAGAATTAGGAGCTAGCGTGGCTGGCCCACAGTCCTATTCACTAGTTCCAGGTAAGGAGGATTTCAGGACATTTCGATTGTGTAACGATTCACGTCATATTTACATATGTACATTAAAAAATATGTACATTACGTTAACCTACCTTAATGGCACTATGTACCAATGAACATTGCATCTAGAGGAGAGAAAATATAACCTTTTACAGGATTCCTCAATTTAAGGAAGAGGAAATAAAATTGCTGGCAATTGCGGATAAAAAACTGAAACAAGCAGCCTTATTTTAATATTTTTTGATTAATGTTGAATTAATGTTGACTTCTTATCTGTTGTAGTCATCATTTTGTATGTATGTGTGGGGACCTTTGAATGGCAGTGTACACCATTTTCAAATATTCAGTCATCAAATATTCCCATGAAACCTTAGAATAATCCAGCACATTCCTGTGGACCATTACCAAGAAATTTGCATGAATGTAATGTTGCAGGCGCAAAATTGGATACATGCAGGTCTAAACTTTTGCTTGGAATTATTCATTGGCTTCCAGTGAGCATGGGACCATGCAGATTGTTGCTATTGGGAAGGTAACACAACAGATTTAATGTAAATGTGGCACTGACTTGATTTTAATGTACAGCCTCTGTCTCTCTAATCCATTTAAGAGATAGTCCACTTCCATATGCTCTATTTGCTGTGTGTGTGTGTGTTCTCATCATGTTTCTGTGACAGGAGTACAATTTAGTTGCGCAAACACTATCAAATCTGTATATATGCGTAAAAAACGTTACTGGCAATGTTTTTCAATGATGTTTAAACCCCCAGTGCGCACATTTAATCCACGTATTAGATGAAGAAATAAAGTCATTCATACACCAAATACTGTAATCCTTATAAAGTCTACTTGAGCTGTGCCGTGGGCGCTACACTTGGAAAGTGTTTTAATGTCTATAAAGAGCTCAGTGCTGTAGATCTCCGGAGGGATGTGCTTGGAGGAAAGGATGAAGGAAAGGATGGCAAGAAAGATGGACGGATAGAGAAGCGTTGTAAAGGCTTGTCTCCATTTAGGGACACGGGGAGAAGCAGTTGTTAATTAAGAGTAGACCAGGGAGCACTCGGACAAGGCTTCTGTGCTCCCACTGGTAATGAGGGGAATCATAGAGCTGGGAATTTGAGATATAAGGGAATTGGCTCTTTTTGGCCGTCCGAAACCACAGAGGAATTTTACCTGCCGGAGCAGAAATGGTGTTAGAGGGAAATTTCCATTTCTGCTTATGTATGCACACAATCGTATTCACACACACATGTTCACAATATTATGCGTCACATTCACTGGAGGTCTTATCCCTGAGAATAGAGCCACCTCTGGAGGGTGAGATGTCTGAAAAGGTTGCCAATCTTCATCGCTAATTTTCTTTTTGTTTTCTTGGTGACATCTTCTAACATTTTTTATGTGGGTTTGCTTTGGGCCTCGGCACGTTGGGGGAAAAACGCACATGAGGAACCGACCATACAATTCCGTCACATTTTCTCCAATGGAAGGCCGCCACGAATGCAAGAAGAGATTTTTTTTGGGGGGGTAAATGCTCACTTCAGGCCACAGTATTTTGTAGTTCATCATAAAGTAGGGTTGGTTGATTTATCTGACAAACTCAGTCATGCCAAACCTTGAGTAAATGTAACAAAAGAAGTGTCGTGCATTACTATGCACCTCTGCTTTGTGCACTGAGGAAAAAAACAAGTCTTTTCCAATGGATTCTACAAATGTAGACATATTTGTCAACTTTGTGCCTCATGTGTTAAGAAATACACGATTTGAGAGTTGTTCACGTTGTGCTGACCTCTACGCCAAAGCAGTGGACAACAGATAGTATTTAAAGTAGCGCTGGCACAAACACAAATGGACCGCAGAGGATCTGGCCCTGTCTGCCCCCTCTAAGTTGGGCTGCAGAGAGTCCATCTCTGCTCCGTTTCAAACGCCCTCTTTCCTCCCCCTTCTTCTTGCCCTGTGCACTGACCCTGAGCGGATGAGCAGCCCGCCTGCGCTAATGCCTCGCTGTCGCGTCAAATACTGAGAAAAACTTTACTACACGGAGACAGCAGCGATGAGGCAGTGAGGGACAGAGGAGACTAGAGTAGAGGAAATGGCTAAAGCCTTATCTTAGTCAAGATACAGAACGGAACTCTTGATATTGGATGAGATGATATACATAATAGACCATTGTGATGGAAAGGAGTGGGCAAACAGAAGTGTCCACATTCAAGGTCTTTCATTATGTCTCACTTCAATTGGAAAGTCATCAAAGCTCATTGTTATTTTTTCTACAGATGTGATCATAAACTGAGTGGGAATATTTTGATGTGAAACTAGAGTGCTGCTCACTAGACTTCAGGCTGCCGCGTAGATTCAACATCAGTGGTTTGATGTTTCCGACAATTTTAAAAACGACAACAAACGTATATATTGATAACTGAATTACTATTGCATTATTTATTTAAATAAGATCAAATATTGAAAAAAAAAAAAAATTGTGGCAAAATATCGTGTGTACTTTGTAAACATATTTGAACTTTGCTGTATCCATTTCTAAAATACAATGTTTCTCATAAACACTTCAATATTTGAAATATCAAACATAATGCATAATGTAATATTATTCACATTTATTATTGCTTACAATAACACTGTTCCTAAAACGATTGTTTTTCCTCATCCTTCTACTTCCTGGTCCTCATCTTCCCAGTTAGTTGTGTTTAAGTGGAGGGGTGGTGAATTGGATTGATGGTGTTATAGTGTGAGCTGTTTATGATGATGATAAATGTCTGCGCAGGAAGCTTGTGATGCATGTGTATATGGGTGGATGTGTGTATGATGATGATGATGATGAAGATGAATGGAGGGCTCTCTCCGCACACACATACTCTACATTCACACATAACTCGATACACCGTACAAACAGAGAAATGATTCAGACCGACACACTATCATGTAATCTATAGTATTTCTGAATCCTATCCTGCTACTGACATCTTTGGTCATATTCACTGAAAAGGTGAAGTGAGTCTGTATATTAACTCATTCACCACCATTACTGGGGATAGATTCACTCCAACAAGGTCGAAATATAAACAATTGCCTACCAACACTTTGCCATTCAGGGCAAATGGTTTAAATTGCCAATGAGTAACTAGTACCTGGCCATTTGCAAAAAAACTAAAATGAACCATCTAAAATAATAATTCAAAAAAGGACATTCTGGTAATTTTCATTGTAATTGCCTAGCAAACATTATTAAAAATATATAAAAGATCTTTTCTTAAAAAGCATGAAAATGTCCTCATTAATGTGGCACTTAGAGAGATTTACTGTGTAGACTTGTGTGCAAAATTATTCACCCCACAGCAATGAGTGCAACAGTATGATATTTTTTTAAAATATTTACAATCCGACAACTATGACTCGCAAAATATGGAATAACATTTACCTAAATAACAATTAATTCCTTATTTAATCTGTTTATTAGTGAGATTTTGATGTAAAAAATATGTTGGGTTTTTTATCTCACAATTTGGCTGCCATTGATGACAATAAACATCCAATCAATTTTTACTGTGATCAATTGCTTCACTCCTCTCCCAATTAAAACGGATTAAAGGTCTATTGCCATAAATAAGTGTCTTCAATATCAATTCCGCTCTATTACCAACTACAACAACACATCCTCTGTGACCTGGGCTTCCAGTAAATGACTTAAGATAACTGCAACATTGTAAAAAAATGTCCAGAGTAGTGACCACTGTCCTTGAAAACATTAAATCAGTCCATCTATGTTCTTCATTTCAGGGCGAGACCTCGCCAGCACCACTTTGCCGGGCTACCCTCCTCACGTTCCCCCCACGGGACAGGGCAGCTACTCCACCCCCTCCCTCACTGGCATGGTCCCAGGTACTCACAACTCGTGACTTTACACTCCATCTCCTGCCAAGAAGACACATACCGGTGGATAAGTGTGGGCTGCGGGAGCTTTGGCTATATTCATTGAGGGCTTTTTTTTTTTAGTCTGGCAATGCTACGCCCGACAGTGCTCCCAGTGGGGTGGCGCGCGCATGTATGTGTGTGTATCATTAGAAAGCAGCCACAGTAGCACAGCTGTCCCTCCTCAACATTAGTAATTTGTTTTTAATGAGAATCACCAGTGACCCACGACTAATTCATTCATTCCCTTCCACTCTGCCTCCTTTGCCGCTTTTGTGTTTCAATCCTGGGCCGCAAAGCTCCTTTCTCGTAGCTCCTCCCCGCTCACGAATGTTGTGCGAATGAAAACAAAATGCTTTTTGGTGTAGTTCCAAATATTTCCTTTGCATCTCACGCTCACACGCACGCGCATAGACTCTCAGTGGACTTGTAGGAACAGCACGTCCCAAGATGGCGAACCCTGTCGCCCTGTCCCCATGCGCTCACCCCGTCCTGTCCTCAGGTTTGACAGCATATTTGGGAGCGTCTCCGCTTGTGCGCTGTTTGTGTGTGTGCGCGTTTGTTTTTGACAGAGTGCGTGTGCGACCTTGACACGGCGCTACACAGGGGAGACCCGTGAGCCTCGTCTCTGCTTCTTACCGTCCCCCCTCCCCTCACTCCCACACTCTTGTCTCCTAAACAACCTGACATGTTGCCGTCACCGCGGTGAAGACAAGGGGAGAGGATGTTCGCACCCAGGGATGCCATGGAGACCACATCCCGACCCCACCTGACAGTTGCAGACAAACACACACAAACTCTTGTACATGTGGGTAATGTGGAGAAGATAACTTTCTGGCAAAGTCGAATCATACCAGTGGTGTCCAAAGATGAAATCCTCCCACTTTCATTCGTTAAACAGAGGATCGAGGAATAGGGTAAAAATTATGGAGCTTTTAAAATGAGAAAAATTAACACGTGTTAAACTTGATCTGCGATTGGCTGGCTACCTGATGCTCATAGTTGGGCGGGATAGGATTCAGCACCCCCAGCGAACCTTGTGAGGCTTGCGGTCCAGAAAATGAAGGAAATTGTTAAACTTCATTCTCACTGGCCATAATGCACTCTCGTCTCACGATGCTTTTTATTCGACGGCAATAAGTGGCCTTGGCACCTGCGATGTGCAATTAGCATGGAGGAATGTCGCCATTTTTTTCCAAATAGGCTGTGCGATACAGCCCCATGAATGTTATGCCGCGACAAAATTGTTTTTTTGTTCCGGGTAAACTTCTTGTGAAGCCCACATTTAATGATTATTTACTGCGAATCATTGAAACACGGCAGCGTGCTATGGTCGGGCCGCGGGCCTTAATTTGGACACCCTTGAACTATAGAAACACTATAGCCAGTGAAACCTGAAACTTTGCCCGTCTGACTTGGCTGTGTTTGATCTTTGCTAAATTACCCTCGTTTTTGTCCATCCTGTCTAATATCATACCTTCATTAAGTAAGCAACTCTCTTCTGTTCTTCCCTCTCTCTCACTCTCGCAGTGCAGCAGGGGGCTGACACTCAGAGGGGGTGTTGGAGAGCACTGAGGCAGAACCGACAGAGCGAGAGGGAGAGGAGGGATGGAGGTGATGTGTTGGGGGTGGTGGGCACAGGGGTCTGTGACTGTCAGCGATGGGAGAGGGATCCCCCCGGGAAAGTAGAGGGTTCAGAAGAGAGGAGCCAAAGAGTGAAAAAGACTGGGGAAAAAAAAGAGCAAGTCAGCAGCAGGGTGAGAAAAGAGAGGAGAAATGTGGAAGAATGTTGCTTTGATGTGAAAGGTGATGGGCCGACTCCAGCCATGCGAGCAGATCGGAAAAGGTGGGAAAAAAATACAGGGGAAAGGGTGAAGCGGAGACAAGAGCCTTAAGTAAACCCCAGACAGTAGGTAGTAAATGAGGGAGAAAAGCTACACTATCATACGGCTGCAGTAGTGTGCCTTGCGCTCACTTGCGGCGCCACGGCAAACTGTTCTGCTTGGGAAACTGGGATGTTGGCTCTTAGGTGCAATTGACACCAGTTTTGGCTTGCCTTTAGGTTCTAAATAATACCTCGAATTTCTTACCACTGTTAGAAATAAGTTGAGGGCTAAGAAAATATTTCTTTAGACAATCATTTTAAATAATATACCTCACCCGGGCTGGAAGTGAATGAATTAAACCAATGAAAACTTTTGAATAGATGTCCGTTGAAGTGACCACTCAAAGAGTTAACAATCTACTTCCTTTTTTTTTGTTTTCTCTGTTACAGGAGGAGATTTCTCTGGGAGCCCCTATTCCCATCCTCAGTATTCCACATATAATGAATCTTGGAGATTTCCCAACCCAAGTTTATTAGGTAGGTTTCCACACAAAAGTAGAGGGGGAAGAAAAGTCGACATGTTCAGTGGTTTGTCTCCTTTGACAAAATAAATTAATATTTAGAGTAGAATATTTGTGAAACTCCCCTTCTCTCATTATACACTTGAAGAGCAATTCTACTTTTATTTACCTGTAGTCTAAAGACTAACACTATAAAAATATCTTTGCAAACTGCCATTGTCATGCTCAGAGAGCCATTTCGGTGGTTACATTTATAATGGCGCAAAAATAAAGTCAGAGGTCAGGCTCTGGTTACTTACTGCTTCATTAAATAACCCCCCTCCCTCCTTCTTCTGCCCCCAGTGTTTCAGCAAGATTACGGTTCTCTCCTGGGTACGGAAATCGGCTGTTCATCCAGTCTCTTTACCAGCCAGGCGGGACAGATGCAAGGTAAGCACAAAGCATGAAGAAAAAGCAGAGAATTCACTTATTGAGAGAGGAAGATACTTTGGACACTTAAAGAGACACCGAGGGGCTTAGCATGGATGACAAAGAATGGACCGGGCTCACATAATGAGACAATGGATGAGAGTGAAGGTGACAAATGGGGAAAAAAAAGAAAAAGTTGAGACAGGAAGAAAATACAAAGTGAGAGAGGATGAAGTCATGAGTGAGACTAAATAGTTTGTCGGGGTGGCTTAACGCTTCACTTCCCCGAAGGGCCTCCTGAGATTACCTGGATGTTGGACGTAATCTGTCAGCACACAGCCAGACAGATTGATGGATGTGACATTGAAAAGTGTGTTAGGATGGGATGCGTGGGTTACTGAGAGTTGGAGTGCATCTTCCAGGTTACAGAATCTAATTGACTGACCTCTTCCCATGGAGTGAATAGACTCAAGGGATCCAAAGCAGTAGCAGAGCTGTCACTTCTGACTACAATGACTAGAGTGCGTGAGTGTGTGGTGTTGTGAGAAATCCAGTAAGCACGTTTCTTCCACGGCGTATATTGCCCCATTCCATTATTGCTTACATTGATTTCGAATAATAATGTTACGTTAAAGTTTCATGTATAGAATGTCAATTTATTATCACAGTTTTACACCAATTATATCCTTCAAATATCCTTGACTCGCAACACCACAAGATAATGAACTATATTTAATTACAGTTGCCTAGAAGGTCAAAGTGTTCCAGTGTGTGACAAAAATAATGCTAGATGAACTGAAATATTTCTAAATATATTCTAAAATCTACTGAATTTTGCCCCAAAAGTAAAATACTCATAGATGTACGCAGTTATTTCAGAAGATAGACTAAATAAAAATACATGTAAAATACCCCCAAAACTACCTGAATACTCTTTAATGAAATGGAAGTACTAAAGTAACTCAAATTTAACTAGTTATACTAATATTACCCCCTAAAAGTTATTTAAATATTCTTAAATTTTAAAAAAATCACTAAAATCTATTCGTCAGAAAAAGGTATATGCCCATAATGCACATACATGTTGAGTTTATCTACATAATCTGCCATTTCTAGCACACAAACTTCCTAACTGCAAGGCATAAACACTGCTTATGGAAAAACCTATCATTTTAAAATGGTATTATTGTTTTGTCAAACTGTATATTTGCTGTCATCTATCTGAAATGCAGACAAAGCAAGAATGTTTTAACAAGTGCCTTTCCCTCAGGGTCCCCGTACTACTACAGTGCGACATCGCGTGGGGGAGGACCCGGCGCCACAGCCACCGCCTCAGCGTACGACCGTCACTGACCGCACCCGCTGAGAAGAGGTGGCCATATGAGAAGGAGGGAAGGAAAGGATAGCACCAGCACTGATAAGTTCAACATGCCTGCCCAAGGGCACGGACCCCTTACATTTTGACAATGGGGAATCGTTTTGGGACTGCCACTGAAACCCACCAAGGCACTGCCAGCCTCTAGAAAGGTTACTGTGAGGACACGCATGATGCAGTGCGACAGGTAGGGGCCCTTCATCCACTCCAAGTACATTTTCTGCAACTCCGAACGAAGACTGTGACATAAAACGTGGTTTTCTTTGTTTTCGACCACTGACAAATCGAAGAGACTGCGCAAGCTATGATTAAATGTGTTGTGATCTTGTGGGCTGATTGCTTTGTGTATGTTTTTTTTTTTCCCGTTCATTTTTCTGATGAACAGAGTGGCCCGGCTAGAGCAAAATCAGACCACGCTTTTTTTTTTTTAAAACCAGCGGTCAATCAATTCAAAGTTCTATGCCATGTTACGGTGAAGTAAAGACAATCCAACTTGCATAACTTTAAATGACCAAACATTTTTAATGCCAGCCTCTTGGATTGACTACAGGGGTGGGGAACCTACAGCCAATTGGCCAAGCTTGAAGATATATGAAATTGCGCCAAATTTATCCAGCCATCCATTTTCTATACTGTCTACTCTCTCATCATTGAAATATTAACATTAATAAAATTTGATTTAAAAAGCTAAAGAGGGACAGCCAATTTTGCTTGCTTTTTCCTCCACCCTTACACGCCATAGAATTTTTTTTTAGTTTTGCGTTACACATGAAAAAAGGTGTTATCTGTTCCTTTAAAGTCAAACAGTTGAATTTGAAATCTCGAATCATGGGAAAGTAGTGAAATTAATTCAACTATTTTTCACTCATATTCCTGTCCATGACAGCTAATGAGTTAAAAAAAAAAACATAAGAATTAGGCTACCAAAACAGTTAAAAATGTGATGTGTCAGATTTGGTCCATCTCTAACTCTAATTTGTGAAAACAAAATAAAAAAATCATGCAATTGCATTACCACAGAAAAAAATGCCACCACAACACAGAAAGCTGAGGTTAGAACCATCAACCTCAGGAATGCTAACCCCTTGTTTACCATGGTGCCATTGCTGGTACAGAATGAAATTATGTTGATTGAATTTTTGATTGAGTATGGCACTCTGAAGAAAAAAAAGGTTCCCCATCCCTGAATGACAATAAAGAACAATAAATGATGAGGATGAGCCTTTCTGACAAGCACAGACCTCAAGTGTATATGATGAATGAGGAGGCCCGACTAAACTCAAAAAAGGGAGAGTTGGAGTAGAGGAAAGTGCTATCCAACCAACCTTACCAAGATTTAGTAGTCATCAAGAGCTATTTATAACGGTGGAGAAAGAGTAATATATTGAGAAGCTTTTCTGCGCCGCACTCTGCGATGAGAGTGAATGCCTGTAACCATTTATAATGTGTCCCACTGTTGTGCTAGAATAGTTATGATGATGCAGTAAAATCTTTATAACAAAAAAAAGACAACGTTTGTTTGTTTATAAATGTGTTCCAACTGAGGTTTTTCTTGTTTAAAATATGAGGTAGTCATTTCATTCACTTCCTACTTATTTAAAATGAAGTCAGGAACTCACAAAGTGGTTTCACTCCACTTTTTTCTTTTTTTTACACTCACTCCCTTTTACGGTAACTCTTAAAAATTCCTCCAAGATGGTTGGGGGTTCCCAAGTGTATCGGCTGACTAAATAGAAAAGCACAAGAGAATCATCGTTGAAGTTGCCATTTTCATTTTGGGATGTTTTTTTTTAAATCTATATTTGAATCAGTTGAAGTAGTTCTTCTTATCATTGACTTTTGAATGACTTGGCCCTTTGTTGTTTGACATCCCAAGATTGTTCTAGGAAAATCGTGCATTCATGGAGAAACCAATTTGACTTTTATTTCGTCTCCCATGTTAGTTCTGCGCTGTGACAATTTATGACGCCGGGGTTGAGGCCTTATCACTATCCAATGTACACACAGTAAAAGATTGATTGTTCCTTCAACATGGATCGAAAGTCAATAGGGCGAAGACCGTTATGTTGGTCTTTTGGATCTTTCTATAACTGTATGTGATTCCTCCTACTTTACATCAACCAAAAAGATCAAATGATTGACATTTTAAATTCCTATTTTAGAATGATTTCTTCAGATTAGAAATACAAAGAGTTTTGTGGTGTCGTTCATTTGGATGTAGCTCTTCACAACCAAATCCTAAAACTGCGTTAGCTTTTCAACTTTTGTTAATCCTCAGATTGGAAATTGGAATTAAGTGTATTCTTTTGTATCAGTAGACCTTGAAAGTTGTGTGGGCACACAACTCAAAAGAAAAATCTCCTGTCAGCTCTCTTATTGTGCTGCCAGCACACATCTTACTGCGGAAGCCTTTCCTCAGTTCTCTCCTTTTTCTCTCAATCTTTCTGTGGCATTATCAAACCTGAATCACACCAGCTGAAAATGAGGACAGTGCCTTTAACACCCCCTTCAACGTGACCGCACGTCACAAAATCCAAGCCTCCTGAACACAAAAATTCCAAACAAGCCAACTACAATACGTCCAACACACATTCCAGTTACATCGATGCTCCGATGAGTTCAAGCGCATTTTATAGTCCAGCATGGACATTTCAGTCACTTCTGAAAATATACAAATATTGCATTTACACATTATAACATATTGTTTAATCAAGCCCTTTAAAAGGGCATTGGACACTATAGTGGATATGTAGTCAAGACCTTTAGTACTTGATAGGGCAAGTGGCTATTTTTAGCAAGTAATTATTATGGTACCAATTATTATTATAATTAAATAATCTTATGATACAATGTTAATTAATACAATATTTATAAGACAAAGTAATGAAATTTAAATAAATAATGTAAAATCATTAAATTGGAGGTTTAACTTACTACTAATGGCAAGAGACAACCAATTCATTTATACTGACTATAAATACTCATGTTTCAGTGCCATTGACGGTGCTAAGGCCTTCAATCCATTTTAACTTTATATTAACGAATGCCTATGACTTAACTGAGTGCAATGACATTTTTTTTTTTAAAAAGTAAAGTGATAACAGTTGATTTTTGTATTGTTTTCCTGGAAATATGATCGGAGGAAATGACTGAAATGTTTTTTTGCTGGGGCTATAATTCAAAATACACTTAACTTGTAAGGACACTAAACTAACACAAACTATGTACAAAAAAAACATTAACATACATGATCCAAATCTGTTAATTCAACACATACACATACACCTCTACACTTGAAGCCAATATTGATCGAAGGCCATTCTCCTTGAAGCCAGAGGGGCTTCCTATCCACACATGTAGTCGCCCGAGCACGGAAGGGAGGCCACAATGGAGCCTGCTGATACATTAACAGGATTATTTGTCAACAAAAGCATTGCCACACAACATACCTTGCCATTGCTATGACCTAATTGGCTCATGCCGACTGAGTGGCCTCTCATTGGCCTACCCGAAAGGCAGCCGTGACATTGAGCGGGGTCGGGGGGCCGCTTTGTGGGTGGTACCGCGGGCACTTAGCTTGAAGAACACACCCGCTCCTTTTGTCCTTTGCCGGGCGGGGTGACCCCCCACCACCACCACCGCTGCGGCCCCCCTTATGCTCCTGTGTTCCCCCAGGGGAGGCCAAAGCTGCTGCGCCATCAGAAGCCCATCCCGTTTTCTTTCGCCCCAACTCCAATCTCATCATATCTCCTTTGCCCCTTCTGTAAAACCACCGCACTCACTACGCGGATTACGAATATTCAACTATTCTGTTGAATTTCAGCCTCGTGACCTTCTCCCTATTTCTATGGATGGCCTATTAATCCTTTTTCTTACTTTTCTCGCACTGACTATTCAGCTTTAGTGCTTGCAGTTCTGTCAGAAATTCACAAAAAGTGAGGATATCTTTTTTTTTTCTCTCCCCCAAATCAGGTCATTTCAATGGCAAAAGTCACGTCTTGTGATCTATTCATTAAGAGCGCTTGCCTGATGTTTTTTTTATATTTAAATAACGGAAAATGAGATGTTTCTTTATTGGTATTTCTAAGAGTCTGTTTGCAAGCCTCAACATGAATTCATGAAGATGGCTGCCGCCTTCGTATAAAACCTGAGGGGATTTCAGCATCACATCTTGACAGCAATTAGTGGCACAATCTGTTTTCTGTTTACTGGTATGAACCATGCGCTGGACAGATCTCAGAGTCAAGTATAACCACGTTGTGTACATCTTAATTTGATTTTTAAACAAGACGGAGCTCAAATAAAATGAGTGTCTAAGAAAAAAAAGGATGATTTTTCACCTTACTGTGGCCTTTTATATAACAATGTGGACTTTGATTTTAGCTCATGGCTTCCGATCTAGTGTGTTAGTCAATTAAAATAGGAATGGGTGTACTTGTTGAAGAATTCTTGGAATTAAAAAATGATCACATTGTTGTGGAATCGGTTGATATTTAAGTCATTTTCTTGACACAATTGACAAAACGCAACCGCAGTTGTCCATCTCTAAAACATATAGACAACACAAAAGTTTTTCATCATAAAAGACAGAAGAAGACATATCTGTAATGTTCACCAAAGCCTGTGATGCCTGTTTGAAACTCTTGTTAAAAAAACAAACGAAATAAAAATACTTCAGAAAAGACTTTCGAAGAAATGCCTTCAAATATCCTAAAAGGGGTGGTTTAAAAAAAACAAAAACGTAAAAGACGAGCTTCTTGAAGAAAATGTGTATGTTTTCTATTCACTTTTTTAGTAGTTGCAAAACAAAAGTTGGTGTTTTTCTCCTTTTGTGTGTCGTGTGTTGTCTGAATATTTGAATGTATTTGACGGCAGTGCCAATTTGCCAAAGATATCATATATCACTGGAGACCTCTCCTTTGCTTTCCCGTTTTCTTTTACAGCCCTATTGTTGTTCATAAAACTAAATATAAATAGTGAATATCTTCTGATTTTTGTACATTTACATTGGTAATATTATTGTCCTTTTTTTCCCTTCTAAAAATCTCATATTGAGTTTACAATGTGAAATACTCACTGAAAGCTTGCTTGATGCATTTTTTTTCAGTCTGTGTATTTGTCCATCCGTCCACCTGAGTGACTGTTGTTGGTGATTAATTCCATTTATGTACCTGTAATGTGAAGAAAAAATATTTGTAAATATTTGCCATAATTTTATTGGTCCTTCAGAATAAAAAAATGATAATTTTGGGGGGCAAGTGTGAGTGCATTAGTGTTAATATAACTACGACCACCCAGTGGTGAAAATGTCCCATTCCTTGACACAAAACCCAGCCTCAAGACTAGACATCAACAGTTTTTCTGAGTGGAAGCGCATCACAAGGATGCTCATCTCCTTTCATGGCTTCCTAAAATGAGGGGGGGACGGGTTGAGTGTCCCATGGCTGCAATCTTGGCTGTTGGCCGATTCTGCACACCTCTGTCCTTCTGTGGATGTGGAGCAAACAAGAAGGTGGCGGGGGGCTATGCGAGTTGTGCGGGGTGGGGTGAGACTGGTGATAATAGGACACGAGCCGTGACATGGCGACAACACGGCAAACGTACCAAAAACAGCACGTGGCCAGCTTGAGACAAAGGCCACAGTTTGGGTGTCTGCCCAGATGCCGCAACAGAAAAATCAAGTGAGGATTTGTGTGTGTGCCCATATGTGAGGCCCACTTTTGGGTACTTGCCAACTGAAGCCAATCCATTAAGCTTCATATAGTACAGCAGAGCTTCTATATAGGATGACTCTAGCCCAGACCTTGGACCCGGTTGCCTTTCCATATGGACCCTCAGTACTTGTAATTAATGAAAGCATTGTTTACTCAGAACAACTTTTATGGGATTTACGGCACTGCTCTGATTTTAACATGATATTAAAGGACACACAAGAAACTAGAGAGACTGGGACGCATTCTACAAGACGTGTCAAGTCAATTAAATCTTTAGTTGTAGTTTCTTTTAGGGTTGTATACGTAGCGTTTCTATGGCCACAGGGCAGGGTGTTACCAATGACTTGTTCTTAGCATGCACCCATGTTTACATCACTTATTTTCAAACATACGTCATGTATTTCAGTTGACAGCATCTTTAACCTTTAATACTTAGCCAACTCATACAGCCATGAAGTTGAAATTTAAGTCCGACTTAATCTCCCCATTTTAATCACTCACAATTACATAACTTGACGTTGGTAGCCCCAAGCTTCCCCTTTTCCTCCTCTTCTACAAATGAGAAGACCGACAACAGTGTGCGAGTGGAGGCCAAGGAGTCATGCAAATTAACGTCAATCAGCATGTGTGCTTTTTGGCCCTCCAGAGCCCCGTTAAGAGATGAGGTGCGGGGGGCCAAAGGAGTATAATTGGGCCTCGGCTGATTAGTGAATGGACGAACGAGGAAGACGGAGCAATGCTCGAGAGATATGCGGAGGCAGAAAGCAAGCAGAAGAAACTGACAACACTTCCGGAAGGGTGGGGGAGGGGGTTAAAAGTGTGAAATTGCCTATTTATAACTGCAACAGGTAAGTTATGGTCGCAAAATATGAACACAAAATATTAACATTCTGGACACAAATTCAACATTTTCACTTTTTTATGGCATTCTTAATTTTGCTGATATATTAACGCCTTTATTGCCTACGGCAATTGTATACGGTATTTACCAATTATTTATTGTACTAGTTAATAAAAGAAGAAAATAGTGCGGTATATAAAAAACAGCCATTAACAGTAATAGACATCCAATCAATTTTACCCTGACAGTCAAAATAGATTGGACATCTTTCTCCATCAAAGTATTGAAAATTGTGGTTCAGGAAAGCTAATTCTGACCAAGCTGTCAACACATGAAAAGACGAGAAATTCTGCTGTCTTACTCACAACGCACACACAGCGGCAAAGTGAGAAAACATCTGCTTTGACCTTATCACTGCAGACATTTGGACCTCACAAAATCAGTCGTTACATGCTTCTCATTGCCCTTTACAGCCTAACGCACACAGTGCACAGTGACAGTGGTAAAAATGAGTGCTACCACACATTTAGGTTCATGTCACTCTTTATCATACAGATAGCACATGGTACAAATGTCATCCCTGTATTCCATGTGTGTGTGTGTGTTGCGACAATACCCAGCATGGAAGTAGCTTGTTGAACTAATAACACTATAAATGTGCCTGTATTTATGAAGTGATCGCAAAGAAGTCAGTTTTTGTTGTTTGGTTGTTTCTGTTTTTCAAGTGAACACTAGAAGATGAAGAACTGGTTGACAAGGGGCAGACCCCTCTCGCCCTCCCGTCTGATTCTGTCCATCCCCTCAGCCTCCCTGAGGGTTTGTCTCTGAGGATGGTGCTATGATGAATAGGCCTGTCCAAGCTAACCTAGCAGAGACCAATTAGAGTGAGGGAATAGAAAAAAACTGGAGGAAGAAGAGCAAAAGGAGAAAAGTGGGATGGATTGGAAGGATCGAGAGGTTAAAAGCAGGTTGCACAATTGGGGCAAAGTGGAAAGTTGAAGTGAGTGTTGCTTTCTATAAGTGTGTATGTGGGACCTGTCAGTGGTGAATAAAAAGAGCAAATGTGGGGCCTGGAAGTTTTAACCTCGCCTGCTGCTTCTTCTTCTTGGAAAGCTTTTGACAGGGGAGACAAGTAAACAGGGCAGTTTTTTTCCCTTCTCCTCGGAAAATTACAACCTCTTGCATAGTTTTTTTATCACACAGATAATTTGAAATTGTATGAAAATGCTGGTGGATAAGCACCATAAAACTCCTTTGTCATTAAATGATATTTTGGTACCATTGGCAGTGTGACATTAGAAGTATAAATATTGAGCTTTCTCATTTTATTACTATTTCTATTCTAATGCCTTGACCACAAAGGTAGAAAAGTAGTCCATTGTTAGCCTCCACTTTCTTAAATTAATTCTACAACATATACCAAAAGTGTAACGCAAAGGTCAGTTCAGTTCAAACGGATTCTGTTCTGTGATAACATCTCCCAGTTTTTTTCTGGGGCTTGACATCATCTTATTTAGAAAGAACACATGCCAGTCCGGCTCAGTTTCATTCAAACAGACACAATACAATCTCAGTTGAATGAGTTAGACCATATTCACAATATTTTGAAGACATTATCCCAGTGATTGAGAATATTTAGTAACTGGCCCCGACATAATATGCACCTTCACAACTTAATGAGAGCCGATAGCACTCAGTAAGCGCATCTCTCGACTGTCCTGCCCTCGCGCCGAGCCATCCACTCCCCATCTGAGAGACAATTACAAACAAGCCGGCTCCCATTTATGCCCAACAATTAATCTGCATCAGCGCAGGCCTCCTCCATAAACGAATGGCGGAACACCGAAGAGACGGATACGACGCGGAATGAAGTCGAGTCAACGGAGAGCGCGAGAGGGGAAGGCTGACGGCACAATTAGGCTTTTTAATTCTCTGCTTCAGTGGGCCGGTCCAGTCTTTATGCTAATTAGAAGGCCACGGACATGTCATAAATCTCTATGATCCTGCCTCATTTCCTCTTCTGTCTGTCTCTTTCAGACACAAAGTTCACTCATTACTTTTTATGTCGGGGCTATGCGCTTGCTGTGTAAATATACTGGGAGTAAAATTGATTTTTGCCACTTCGAATTAGGCGAATAGGCTTTGTAACATCTCCACACAGTTTTGCTGGCGATTAATTTGCTTTAATAGTTTTCCAGCTTGTGTGTCGTGTTAACAAAAACAACACTGGAATGAGTTACAAAAATATCCTCTTATTTTAATTATTTCCATGCCAGTTCATCTCATTTGACAGACAAGGCTAATGATGAGAAAGCAGGGAAACAATCCGCACATAATTGGGCATCCGTATTAAAAGTGGGCTGAAGAGGGAGACTGAAAGAGATTCACAAGTGGACAACTGGTGGCTTTAGGCACAAGCAGCTCATATTTTCACCCTCATTTAGGTCAGGCTTTTTGTAGAGCCAATTTAAACAAAGGCTCCAAATAAATGGACCTAATAAATCAAGTTGTATGCTGGTTTAGTCAATGAGGGCAAAAGCTGAAATGAAGGTTTTTTGTTTTTTTATTGAATTGCTATAAAAATATATCAGATTTGCCTCTTCTTCTGGAACTTGACCTTCTCGTGAACTACATCACTAGGATGTTGGACAAGTGTCCAGACAGCCACACCCCCCACCAAAGCTATATGCAGCAGGTACATGCCCACAAGTATGCAGGTGAGCATGGCGGACACAAACAGGCTAAGCATGCAGGCGGGCGTCGCTACCAGGAGCAAGACGGTGTGACGAAGGGCGCTGAAGATTAACGTTGGGGCGGCTACGACCAGTCTGACAAGTGTAGACGTCAAAATTGAGTACATGCTTAGGGGAGACAGGAGGAGGTAGACCGCTGTATCACTCGCGGAAAACTCCTGCAAGAAAAGTAGATGCACTGCTAACATTTTTCAGTGTTATCCTTTAGTAGGATTTCAATGGGAAGGGCAATTGGTGCTTCATTGTGAATTTTAAGCTTGTAAGGGAGAAAACACTGAAATGATGAAAAAGTATGTGCAGTGTGAAGTAACTGGTTGAGAAAACAATACACTGATTACTGGAATATCATCAGAGGTGCAAAATGTATAGTAAACTGGAGGTTGTTGAAAAGGAAGGGATTCATGTGGATGTAAACAGCTTGACCTCAGATTTTTTTTTAAAAGTGAGCAGAATTGCAATGACAATGCAATTTGTTGATGCAATTTTTTAACTGTTTCCTGCAAAAAATATACATTTTTGGAATGTCTAACCTGCCATTTTTCAGACTGTATTTAGATCACTTTGGGTTCAATGCAAAACCAAGTATAGGCACCAGTGTGCCATGTTTTTCCAGGTAAGGGCCATTTTTTTATTTTATTTCAAATTTGAGACAATGTTAACTTATTGGCTACCATTGAAAGCTCATGACCACCTTGACAGTGAGAGTCTGGCTAATGGATGATTACTGCCAACTCTTCAAGTCAAAAAAGACTGGACACCCAGTACCATTAATGACACTGAAACATTAAAATTTGCAGCCAGTCCTCCTATTTTAAATTATTTGGACGCCCATCGCTGTCAAGGGCAGGCAAAGACTCAACACTGAACACAATTTTAGGTATGAATAATGCATGTCATCACAACAAATCGTAGTGTAGTATAAATTCACGACACTGATGCAAGTATGAACATTTTGTTGCAAAAGGCTTCAATCTGGATCACTTAACAACGTGGAGGACAAACATTTCTACTCACCTCACAAGGAATTGCATGTTTGTCAAAAGTGCTGTTGGAGATCCAGGCCCGGTACAGCCCTGAAATCATAATAATGATAAGCGTCAAAACAGCCGCTCTAAATATTACATGACATTAAAGGAACAAACTTTAACTTACATGATAAGAGCACAATGAGAACAGCTGCCATTAAGAGCCTCATCTTTCTCCAACTCGCACACCTGCAAAATTCGTGGTTTTCAACTCAAACTGGAATCGTTGGAATTAATTGAGTGCAAAATGAAGCCCAAACGATCGCCTTGTCTCACCTTGGTCTCGCACCTTCCTAACATTAATACTTGAATCTCTTGTCAATGAGGTTGCAAAATACAAAAGAAATAATTGTAAAATGACAAGTTTGGAAGGAAGTGCGCCCTCTGTTGGAAAGGGGTAACAGTACCATGCAACTGACAAATACTATCAACAAGCCACTTTTGGATTCTGAGAGCATTGTTCATATTTTCGGAACCTTGTCAAAACCTTCTGAAAAAGGAAACATTCTATAACAAAAAAGAAATTTTGCTATCAAATATCACACAAGCCATTAACAAGAACCATTTGAGCATTGATGTGCTCAGTCTAAAAGACTATATGATGAATGGAAATCATCTTAATTCACCCAACAAATATTTTTACAAATTTTTGGACTACAGACAAGTATTGTAAAATGCTGTTATAGTAAGAGAAGTAAGTCTAATTGTGTATATTTTTAAATACCCTTATACTTCTGGACAGAACAGATTTTCACATATCACAAGGTGGATGTGGAAAATATATTTGCAATAAATGGATGACCAAGTTGTTAAAAAAAACATTTATTTTGATCCCTTTATATTGCCACAAACATGTCAGACAAACACTGATATACAGTACATAAAAACACCATAAAGTGGACAGATTTATATATATTTTTAAAAATTGAAAAAAAAAATCAAATCACAATATCCCCATCAAATTAGTCGGCAATTTTATGCTACCATATCTAACAATGTGTGGTTTAAAAACATGCTTGCATGCCAATAAACAACTGTACAGTCATTAGTTTTAACATAATTCTCTTGTCAAGTGACAAGTAACAACTAGATTAGGAAGCACAACATTATTTTGTTCTGACATTTGCTGGTAATAAAAAGCAGTCTTTTGAGTTCAGATGCAGGATGTGGCAAGGATGTCCTCCACTAAGTGTTTATAGACCCAAGCGTCTCCTTTTAGGCGCTGACGACGCACGCCAACCAGTTCTGACCGGTGCAGGAGACACACCTCGAGCTCAAAGGCCATGGTCACCTTCCCAAAGTCATCCAGCGTCTTGCACTTCACTGTGTACCTGAAAAAGTGGGAAAAAAACAATATATTTGTCAGTGTTTGTTCATAGTCGGTGGACAGGGGCACAGGCGGAGATAGATCTCACCCTTTCTGTCTGAATTCAACATTTTTCTCAGGCAGTATGGATAGGATGTGGTTTAACACTTGGTCTGGATTTGTCTGTCCCGTCTGGGTAACGTTGTACTGGACCTGTAAGGAGTTGAAGCGCCCCATCAGACAGCCCACATATGGAGTTTTCACATTTTCATTTCGTAAGACCGCACCTTAATCTTGCGTGGGCCGTCACGCTGCGCTCGTCTCTTGCTGGGGGTAAGCATGGTGATCACCTTGTCCAGGCCCCTCTCCAGGGAGCCAAACACTCGCCCTGCTCGCCGTTTCCGTCCGCTGTCTCCGCTAGCGGGGAGGTCCAAAGAGCGAGACCTGAGGGAAAGAACGCAGACAAAAAACTTGAAGCAAAAGGTGTGGGTGTTTTTTTTTTCCTGGACTGGGGAGGGAGACTCACCTTCGTTCAGGACTAAAAGCGAGGATCTCTATGTTTGTGGATTCTTTGCTCTCGACTGCTTTCCTCTTCACGGGCTCTTTGGAACCACTTCCTTCGACTGCTACGTGCAGAGAAACAAACCCAAATATAGTGTAAAATTAACTTGAGTTCTTTTTACAGCTGCTACAAATAATTATTTTTATGACCAATTATTATTTCAATAAGTGTAGTATTGGCTTTATGAATAAATAAATATTTACAGTTCATATTAAACAAAACAGATTTTTTTTGGGGGGGGGGGGGGGTGCTTTTTTAAGACAGAGTACGACAGCAAAGAGAGCTGTTGCTTGGAATTCCACCTACAGTAAATGAGACTCCCTCTGCTGTCATGTCAACTCATTGAAAGCATAAAACCTCTTGGGTCAGGTGACAAGGGCAACTCAACCTTGGACTCAGGGAGGCAAAAGCGGAATACAGACAGTCGATACGCTCACAAGAGGCAACCATGACTTTTGATGTGATCAACCACACGTGGGCGTGAGGTAGTTAAATAAGGGGGAAAAAAGGGGTGGCTACAGGAGGACAATATCCCCGCATCAGATTCCGCTTAGCATATAATTAAGGTTGCAATGATCTGCCAATTCAATTAGCGGTCGCCATTTGAGCCAATGGAATTAGCCTCACAATAAGCCAAGCATCCAGTTGACACTGACTGATAAATGTGCATGTCCACTTTTAGAGGCTTAATACTGGGAAAATCACTGAAAAATAGAAGATTTAATGGGAGGGAAAACAAGACACACTCCCTTGAAACATAAATAAAACGCCTATTACCACAAGACAATTTATTTGCAAATGTGTGCAATGTGGGTTGTGGTGCTGCAATGATTAGAGAGAAGACAAATGAATGGATGAAAGTACAAGCGCTAATGAAAACAAAAGCCTGGGCCATTATTCCGCCACTTTACAGCGAAACAAATTCAGCTCTGCTTGCTTCGATATTTTGTTGTCTGTGGGAATACTCAAACTATTCATCCAAAAAAAACATGGATGTTAGATCTGAAAAGGGCCTGCCGGCTAATATCTTTTTGAGTTCATCCCAAAGTTTTATTTGATCAGGCTTGGGTTCAGTGCTCTTTAGTCCCTGACCAAAATCACCCAAGCATGCTTTTAAGGATCTTTGCTCTGAGCACAGAGGCATAAAAAAGGCCTTCCCCAAACAATTTGCACAAAAGCTGGAATCATCCACTGCAAATTGTTACTACCAACATTTGGGCTTGAGTTTTTTTTACTTAAATGTCACCATTTGTCCAAATCTTCATTAAACCTACTAACAATATCTTGGAGTTCCACAATTGTACTTGTTGCAGAATAGAGAACACAAAGACAGGTGTTAATGGAAGAAGAGCAGAATAAATGAATGAAATTCCTACCTTTGGGTGTGCTTTTATACCCATTTGAGACATTTTGACCGGGCGTGGTCAAAACGTTCCTAGGTTGCATGCTTTTTTTGCTTGAGGTGGGCGTGCGGGGTGGAGGCAGTGCAAATATTTCCACCTCTTTCTCCCGCTGGGCAACATTCTCTTTGTTCTCACTGGCTTGTTGGCGTTCTTTGTGCCTCCTTTCCAGGTGGTGCGTGGCTGTTGCTTTTCTTCTCTCGGCCGGGCTCCGATTGCATCTTTTCTCTAATGGAGATGCCAGCTTCTGGAGAATATACATAGGAATTGATTTATATGAAGCATTTTCTTGATGAAGCTCGTGCAAGACAAATTTCTCCCCATTTAAGACAACCTTGTCATCAAGAGTGGGTTCCATCTTCCCGCAAACCCCTTGCTGGGGGTGCCGTGCAACCCACGGACAATCATCGATGAAGTCGGAGCAAAGATCCAAAGAATCCAGGATCACAGCGTCATCGTCATCAGCATAGTGATGTGGTTTCTTAGATTGAAAATAGAGGGATAAAAAAAGATTTGAGTGTCCGAGGACGAAACATTGAGCGGGTAAAGTATACTGGGAGTTGCAGATTAACCTGTAATCCACCATGTAGAGGAGAGAATGTATCTTCGGTGAAGTGGTGCTCCGTTTTGATACGCACAGGCTTGCCTCGCTGCTTCATTGACAGCAGAAGCAAGTATGTGGCTGTGATGTGGTCATAGCGCCACTGCACACATGAGCACTTGTTTAATTCATTGTATTTGAGGTCAAACTCGTGTCACATCACCAAAAGTATAACTTTAAGCGTGTATAATGCATTCGGATATTTCAGGAAAAAATGTTCTCAGTAGTTTGTACGAGTTCTCAATTTTGTTAAGGTGACTTTCATAGTTTAGCAGATTGAGAAGAATTCTTCAATGAGAGCACAAGTTCTTGCTTCAAGTTTTCCTTTACAATTCCATGTTAAAGGTGCCATTTAAAGATAAGAACTGAAATTGCGTGTTGCATATTTAATAAAATCACCAAGCCCACTCGCTAACTTGCAACACAAAGTGCAAAACAAGATCAAATTGTTGTGCAAAAATGGACCTCCACCTTTGCCAGATATAGAAAATGATCAAATATGGTGGTTTGGGATAGTGTTGCTGTTCAGTTCTTACATGAAGACAAGCATAGGACTAATTGCTTTCTTTGTTATTCTTACATACAGTTTCCTAATTCTTCCCTCTAAATGCCTATCGTTCAAATTTAAAACATGTCACCTACCTCTTGAACAAGTGCTGTGGTGCTCTCTCTGGACCGCTTTAAGTTGACTGCCATCTCAGTAATGCAGTCCTGGTCTATGTGACCCAGCTACAAAATAAGAGACTATTGGTTTAATAGAGCTCACTGAGGGAACACACATCATTGGAAATTTTAGCCAAATGGCCTCACTGAATACTTTGTGGTTGGAAGATGCTGTTTAAATCAGAACGAGTATGCGAGTTCATGTGTATGCGTTTATTTTGATCATACCGGTTGCTTGCTGTACCACTCCACAGGAGTGTTGTAGTCTTTCATTACCCAAGGGTGCTGAAGCAGCTGTCGTACTGCCAGGCGCAACTTGGGGTCCACCTACAGGACGAGCATGGTAAATACAACTAAATATGGACCTTTTTTTTTAATACTCTTGTTATACCAGTCTACTTACTTGCATCATCTGATTGAGCAAGAGGACGCTTCCTGGGGATAGCCAGGAAGGGTTGTCGTACGTTCCTCTCTGAAAGTACATTATTTACATTATTACTTGTACACACATTAATGTTCCATAAAAAATAAAATAATCGAATGTAAGCTCTTTGGCATTTGTTTTTATTCCCGGTTATTCTTGAAAGGTCATGTTCTTCATGCAGTGGCCTCGTTAGAAATTATGAGAAAATATTTAAGTGGCATCCTGGGACATTTTTTCCAAGTCGTATTGTTTGAACATCAGTTTGACAATTAAGAACTGGTTTGACACGCATGCATAGCAATACTCAGATCATATCGAGTAGGTTAGAATTCAAGTTTGAGAAAATTTGACTTTACGGTAATTTTCCTGTAGAGGACCATACAGTTGTCATCATCAAAAGGTAGATAGCCACAAAGTAGCGCGAACAGCAAGACTCCCATACTCCAAACATCGGCCTCGGGGGAGAAAAAAAGCAGTGTTACATTACATTTCATTCTATTACTTCCCCGCACAAAGCCATCACAAAGCTATAGAACTAAAGGGGGTTCACCTCTGAGCCAATGTAAGCTTTTCCCTGAATGAGCTCAGGAGCAGCATAAGCTGGACTTCCACAACATGTCATCAACTCATAGCCCAGACCTCCCTGTAATAGAAAATCCAATAAAAATGAAATGACTGTTAGGAATCAGTAAATACAATTAACACAGTATAGTGTAAATATTCTACCTTAGGTTTGGCACACAACCCAAAATCTATGAGCTTCAGGTTGTGGTCTCCATCAATCAATAGGTTCTCCTAAATGATTAGAAAGACAGCAAGATTTCATCATTAGTCACCATTAGTATGAACACGGATCATTTCAATATGTTTTCTGAGTATGCAAGCTGGTTCTAACCGGTTTTAGGTCCCTGTGTGCGTAGCCCTGGCTGTGGACATATGCCATGGCTGACACGATTTGTCGGAAAAATACTCTTGTCTCCTCTTCTGAGAGCCGGTCCTTTGCTATGATGTAGTCGAATAATTCCCCTCCAGGACAGTACTGCAAGAAATATGTGTCAAACAACATATGCAGGGGACACATGCTCAACTCTAAGATATCAATCTTTTTGTATGCTCACTTCAAGTATCATGAAGATTTGTGTGGAGGACTCAATGACTTGGTAGAGACGGCAGATGTGCTGATGACTTAAGTTCTTCATTGCCTCGATTTCTAGCTTCACACGAGGGAGATCGTCCTAGGAATATTATGTCAACTCATTTAGTTTAAAAAAAAAAACAATAACACAAGCTTCCTAGAAACAAGCTTCAAGTTCAAGATCCATTATGTGTAATCATAGACAGCAAAAAAATACAAATAATTAAGCAATTGTTTCAACCCTGAAGGGCATTTTGCTACAAATAGGAAATAATAATGATAATATTAATAACTAAACAATTTTATTTAATCAGGCCGGTGGTATGCAAGTTCTCTCATTTGTTATGCAAAATTGTGACAGCTGTTTTGTACTGATATGCTATATTTCCACGATCGCATAAAAATATATTAATTTGAAGCATAACATTTCTCATATCACTATTGTTTGATACAGGGATTTTTTTTCCACATATATAATCTCCTGATTCTACATTGTCTGCTCATTCACCTTTACAATTGTTTTAGGTGAGTTAGAAAATACCACAAAAGTGTTTCAATACCAATAATCTATTAAAATACATTTTTTAGGACTCACCCCAAGGTCCTTTTTCTGCATGATCTTAATGGCCACCTTCTCTCCTGTCAGGATATGCCGACCCAGCTTCACTTTAGCGAAGCCCCCTTCAAAAACAGGGCAAATTTAAGCCCCACAATTGGAATCGACACGTATTTTTAGACATGGTTTGATGTTTTCAGCAAATTACCTGAGCCAATAGTCTCATGAACCTCGTAGTATTTGTAAAGATCGTCTTCCCGACGTGATTCCATCCTCTCCATAGGCATTTTGTCGACTTTGCCCCACCCAGCTGTCGCGGAGAAAACCAGCTGAAATGGCCAAGAAGACATCCATTTACACCAGAGAAGTGCATAGTCGATCATAATAAGCAATACTTAAAAAACCAATATTGCACAGTGAGACACACTCATTCATAGCTCGCCAATTGTTCATGGAAACAACCAATCGGTGACACAAAACAATTCAACTTACGACAGGGAAAAGACCACGTCGCGGTGACGTTATCCTAGATCACCAAAATGTATGCAAATTCGTCAAATGAGATTTGCAAAGTCGTCAACTAATTAGCAAGGCAAAGAAAGGTGAACCGTGGCAGCGATCGAGTGTTTTGCCAAAATGATTTGAATTTCGCACGTTAGAACTCTACTTCCGTTTTCCGTTTTAGCGGCCGAGCGCCGTCAAGTGGCTGTTGGACAACATTTCAACTTTGGCCATTAACTCATTCACTTTTTTTTCCATTCTCTTCTCTCTTTACTCATTCACTTCTACTGACAGCATCAAATAGCAATCATTTTCATCATATTCCTTTCAAAACAATTTATGGAAGTTCTTGGTGACACTTGAAAATATGTTTTTTTTTCAGTTGCCAAGAATGATTAAGAAAATCTTTCAAATATTTTTGTATGACAACACAGCATGAATTTCCCCTAAAAAGCCTTTAGACTTTCTTGTGGAATCATGCATCATAAAAATCTGTCATGCTCATGTTGTTCTTAAATAATTTAGAATTTCATTAAACATCATCAAGGCCATGATTAAATGTTTCATTTTGCTGAATGGTCAAAGGTTTCAAAACTTTTGACACATTACACCATTGAGACAGTAAAAACAGATTTTATGAAATATATCTTCACCCCTGTCCCCTTTTTTATATCCACGGGGTCAGAAAAAATTGGATAAATGATGAATAGTTCCGAGTAAGAAATCACAAGAGCTTTGTACGCATTCCAGGTAGTGATGGCATTGCTTTAATGAGCTACCCAGGCATACAGGGTGAAAAAGGCCAACATTCAATCACAAGATAAATGTGGAACAATAAAAAAAAAAGTTTTTATGCACACGCCATATGACTTGACAACATGGACAATCCTGATATACTTCCATGCTTCCTTTTATACAAGGTCAAACATGAAATTCATCATTTGACGTGCTCCTGAGACTGTGCGTATTGGTGGACGTGAAGTTGAATTGTGAGGTCCATGCTGAGGATATGTTAGACGAGTCTCAGCCTTTGGCATCGAGAAGCCCAAATACACAAATACGAACCAAATAGCGGTCGTCTTCAAACATTCAAAGCTCTTGGGTTCATGCTAATAAACCAATCAATCAACATTTATTTTGTTCCATTACAGTTCCTACATTAGCCAGACTAATATGTTGTCAAGCAAATAATACTCCCAAATCAACTGAACAATCATAAATTGTACAAGTCCGTTGTGAAAATACTATTAAAAGATATTTTCCAGCACACCACTGTTTAAAAACAAAAATATATCACTTTAGTTTAACTCGCATCCAATTTTTCTGTGGTCTCGTACCAACATTCAGTGATTTTAAACCTGTAACCCCCCCACAAAGGCATACATATTGCTGGTTAAAATACAGTAAAAATACAAAATAATGATATATGTTGTGTGATAATTTAGATGCAAAATGTAGTAACAGATTTTAAAAAAAGAAAGAAAAACACCCCTGAGGTCAAATGATAAAAAGCAACCAGAACTTTGTACACTCATGACTTTCCTATTATGCTTCAAAGTGGCAGCACTGAAGGCAAAAAAAAAGTATTGTATCCATCCTATGTAAATGCGCAAGCTTGGCTGTTATTACTACAGTATATCTGCTGCATTGTGAAATTAAAAAGGAAACCCTGAAGGCACAATTATCTGAGGCAGAATATGTCTCGGGAGTTTGGTGCAACAATGAAAAGCATTATGGAATAAAATTAAGCAGTTTAAGGCCAGATTACTTTAAAACAGTCCAATTAAAGAATACTAACTCTGTCACACTTGGCATCACATTTAATGAAATTCTGGTATTTTTATAGCTTGGCGTGCCACATGGTTTTCCTATCCATCTTTAAAACCAGTATATTAAAACAGGGCTTTTTGCCCCTCTTTCAGAGGTTATTATGCATAACAATGTATAAATGTAGTTGTCATGTTACAAGAATATACATGGGCTTAGTCTATAGTATCTTAGTAAGGAGTACATCCAAGCATTTGGTTGATGACTTTGGCTTTGGAAAGGTAGTCTACGTATTCACACAATACGTGTATGAAACACATGTAAAAACATCTCCGTCCAAAAAAAAAGAAAAGAAAATGTCGGGGGGCAAAAAGTTCCACTAAATTTCCGAAATGGTTCACACACTGATCCATCAAATCCTGTCTGATTCAAAAGCTTCTCCTCTTGAAAAGGAAATGGCAGAATAGTTTGAGGAGGAAAAAAATATAAAGATTTTGCTTGGTTCAAGTCTGCCATTCCTCCTGTGCAAGTCAATAGAAAAATGCTACAATGTTCTTTTAAGGGGGGCAAGTGCAGGACAGGCCGAGCTCCCGTGCATTTCCTCTGAAATTGGCAGGATTCGGCTAATGTTTTTCTTTCTTGGCAAGCTCTCTAGGTCTCCCTTTGCGTCTTTTTACACAAGAGAGACATATAAAGGATCACCACATCAAGTTCATGATGTCCACTTCTCCCACGACAGAACTTTCCCCTGCTGATATTGGCTTCGGTCACCTCCCTGCCCCTGTAAGCCTCTCACTCGCTGTCTGTTTCTATATCCGAGTCAGACCACTGCACCGGGCTCAACTTCCCACGACGCATGGCATATTCGATGACCGCCGTGTAGCAGAAGTAGTACTGGTCCCAAGTCTGGATGCTGAAAGCCCTCTGTGTACGCATGCGGCGGACTGTCTGATGGATGTCTACTGTGTCGATATCCTCCAGCCTGGACAGGCAGATGTCCAGTGTGCAGAAGGTGCCTAAAGTCAGGAAATAGGGGAAAAACGGGAAATCAATATTGTTAATGTAAAAGGGAGCCTCAAGCCAGCTGGCTAGACAAACCATGGTGGAAACAATTTATACCATTAGCTAATCAATACCTCAACAAAAAAAGCTATAGAAGGGGGTAAATATGTTAAAACATTACCTTAATTATTATTTTTTTTGAATGCAATTTGATGTTAATTTCTCCATGTTTACCCTGTTTGCATTACCTGTCCTGCCGATACCAGCACTGCAATGGACCACCACAGGAGGTCCCTCAGGAGGCCCTTTCCAACTGGAGCTCAGACTCTGAACTGCGACTTCTTGCCTCTGAAGTACATGTTCGCGGAAGTCCAGCATGGCTGACGCACTCTTGGGCACCCCAAAGTCTGGCCAGCTGACATAGAGGTAATGGCACACATCTCGTCTCTCCCCAGACTTGATTAAAAAGAAGACAATTAAACATTGGGTTTAAATCACCAAACATATGATTTATTTTAGGAAAGCTATTAATTAACCCATGTTTATTTATTGTGACAGGTCATGGTCAAACTAATAATTGTTGTAAAAGTAAATGGTATGCTATAGTCCTTCCACACATGATCACAGTCCACCTATTAGTGCATATTTTGCCGAATATTTCTACATGACTGTAGCTCGAAATTGTTATCCTATCAAACCTTTTAATAGTAAATATCAGTAATAACTCACTTGGGTATTATAGAGCTCCAGATTTGAGAGTTTGAAGTCCTGGAAGACTTGGATGTGGGTGTTTCTGACAAGAAAACATCCGTGTTGCTCTGTTCTGCCTTCCTCCAGTGGCCAGTACTGACCGCACTTTACACGCCCTCGCTCCACAACTCTGGCAAAGCCAACATACACACTCGTAAGCACCGTCAAAGAATAAATGTCCGTACTCCATTGAACATACTTAAAATAATTTACCTTGTTGTCATAACAATGATGAGTACCATCTGCTCCCACACCATGCGCCAAAAGTCCCCAAATGTTTTTGGCAGAGGACCTGGGGGCCAAAAATAGTATTGGATTTGTCTACAATGGTGACGGCTTGTGTATACTGCATGGAAAATAACATAAAAAAATCATGACGAGTAGGACTGTGTGCTTGTTTTTTTACCCTGAGTAGCAATATAAGCCCTTCTCTTCTTGTAGCCATCCATGAAGCTAGCATTTATGTAATCAGAAGTCTGCAAGTCACATAGAAGAGCCAGTGCATGAGTTTTACCCTGCTGTGATAATTACCAGTCCTCTTTTGAATGCACGCTAAAGCCAAAGATCACTTTGACAAATTCATTCTTACCTCGTCGTCTTCGTCACAGAGCTGACAGAGTCGAACTCTGGATTGGTCCAGACACAAAACATCACTGTACCGGTTCTTGATCTGATTGGAGAGTTTCCTTGGAAGAAACAAAGAAAATATAATCTCAACTATTACAGTGTTTGGGCTGAGCTACGGACAGGCAAAGATAAGGAACAAGTACTGTTAATGTAAACATGACAGATAAAATGGAAGAATTTGTGTAGCTTTACGAGATAAAGATATACAGTCATGGTTAATATTTAATGCCCAGAATACATCACTTGTACTAATAGATCAGGTGAACTCAAAGTTTTTTGCTCCAAGATCTACTTTTCAAGAGCTAACCTCCCATGATCTACCCTGTCAAAGGAGTCAAGGGTGGGGGTAGGTTTTTTTTTTTAATTTTTATTTTTTATTTTTTTTACTAAGCACTGCCTCTCCTGTTTTGGGTCACATGAGAGTTGGACTCATCTCTTATCCCAACTGACTCAGTAGGAAGGAAGCAAGTGATTCCCTGAAGCAATTGTCTATCAGTCAATGAAACGATTGTTCAAAGTGACAAAGCCAAAGTATGTCTTGTTCCTGGAAGGCGAGGTTAGTCAGCACGTATAAATTCGAGGAAGACAAATCTTCAATGCTGGTATGTGTCCCAATTCTAGCATGGAATGTGTATAAATCGGTGAATATTTTTTATTCATCCTTATAACATGAATAGAGATGTTCCGATATTGACTTTTTTCCTTAACATCTGATGGTAGATATTCATCACAATTCAGGACAAAGTCTCGTCTAATAAAAAAAAAATGGTATAAAAAAAAAAACACTCAAAATAAAGGTGATTTGGTAATATCTTACTTGGAGTAGTCAAAGGTGCCTGCTGGTGACTCCTTCCGAATCTCCTCATACTCCTGATAGATCCCTTTCTTTTTCTTTCTCTTCACATGATCTACCAGCTCACGTATTGCCATTCCTCCATGCTCTGGAATGTGAATAGATTCCTCAATGCAGCAGTCATCATCACCATCACATGATAAGGGCAACATTTGGGAACCGGACTGGTTGGGCAGCCGAGGCAAAGCTTTCTGGGGCAATGGCGGCACACCCTCCTCTTCCTCATCCTCTACATTCATCCCTTTATTATCCTCACTCAGAGGTGCATTATCCCAGTCTTCTGTCCTGCCATCCACTGAGTCCCCATCACCTTTGTGAGAGAGCGGCGTGTCAGGAGGTGTGTCCGACTGTGGGGGAGCACGACGTCCATGACCCAACGTGTTAGAATTCGGGCTCGAGCTACTAACGCTCCCCATGTTGTTACCAGTCCCAGCTGACCCGTTCCAGTGTTGGTGATTCCCTTGCTGTCTTTTCGCAGCAGAGTGGCCCAAAGTTCTGCCCTCATCCATACCGCAATGGTTTTGGGGGTTTGCATTGCTATCATCACTGGAGTTTGAGTTAGGCGTAGTGAGGTCACAGCCCAGCGGAGTGGCCGAAAAGGCTTGTGTTTGCCCCGCGCCATTGCTCGAGTCTTCGCTCTCAAGGCCGTAAGAGCGCAATAGGCTTCCCACACAATCGTGGCCGTCTTGTAACGTCGTGTCACCCTCCAGAGTGTTGGCATTGATGCACGACTGAATCCAGGCTACGTGGCTGTATTGGGATGTCCCACCGAGGTGCTCGGGGAGAGAGGAGACTGGGATGTGATTGGCCAACTCATTAGCCTTCACTGTGCACACCTGCAAGATGGAAAAGATTAAATAATAATCATACAAATTTCAATTTATACCTATGTGGAGACACACTTTATTGGTGTTCAGTATTCATTCCTGCTCGGAATTGTTTTTATTTTTTAAACAAAAAAATAATACACAATACTGTATAAACATCAATAGAGTCTAAAATGCAGAAAAAAATGTCAGTATGTATAGGAAATAATGACTTGAAGCAGTCATACTTGATTTTCAATTTCTTGGCGCTCTGATTGAATCATTTTGTTTTTAACTTTAGAACGCCTGACTTGCGATATGGGGACTGTATACTTACTATATAAGTAAAAGAACTATTAATTAGGTAAACTGTCCTGGTAAAAACGGACATACCCGTTCTCTCATCTTCTCGCGCAAAAAGAGGCGAAGAACTGCAAACGGTGCTCGAAACCATAGAGGAGAGGACACGATGAAGACACATTTTAAACGAGCAGGAAACGCTCCCTAAAAGAAACAGACAACAGGCACACTTCCTTAAAATATAGAAATATGCTGTGGTCTGTAATTACTGACCGATGATATTCATAATATTTACCTTGAGCAAATTGAGAATCTTGACACAGAGATCATAGTCAAAATTCCCATAACTGGAGTTGGTCATGTCATATACAAATAAAAGTCCATCTCTCTGGGTTTGAACACTGCGGAAAAAAAAAGAAAAAAAATTAAGGATTCAAAAACAGAATGAAGATGGCATACGAATTGTAAATAAGAAGGGAAGTGCAAAGCAGTGGGGGTGGGGGCTGCGTCACTCACCTGTCTATGGCTTTATCAAGCTGATAAATGATGGCCTGCAGCACGGCTTTGTGAGTGGTCACGTCCGGGCGATGGAGGCGAGCTGTGAAAAGCGCTAGCGCAGCACCATTTGCATCACGTCCCGGCTGGAAGGAACATGATGTGCAAATTCAAGTACATAGGCAAACATGCATACATAGAAATATTATCATTTAAGGGGAACAAAAGTTAGAATGGAGGTTAGATATGTGTTACTTCTTTGTGGAATGTTTTCACCACTCACCAGGACAGTGAATTTGCCACAGAGCAGCTCAGATCGGAGAGGCTCCTCTTCAGGGTTTATATTGATAATCCCCTCTTTGATTCTTGTGTTCTGACATATTAAAAGAAGGGGAAGCATCATGTTAATAGTAAATGAATCATTTCATTCATTTTTCCCTAAGATGGGCGCAGCTGTACCTTGTACGCTTGGAGGAGGTCGATGGCTCTGAAGACGTCAAACTTGCTGGCCATAAGAAACTTAACAGCTGTGGGTTTGGAGACGAGCCCGGCGCAGTGAGGCTGCTCCTTGTTGTGCACCTCTCTCAGGAACTCCTCCACAGCCTGGAACACAAAATAAATAAAAATGAATGAAAAACAGAATCGTGGGCATATATGAGGATGAAATTGATTCAGCAAAGAGAGATTGCTAAAAGAGACAGGAAAGGTCTTTGGTCCCCTTCACTTTTTAATACCAAGCAGCATAGGTAAGTCAGATAGAAATGCTTGTGGTAAGGATGCTCCCCATACAAGATGAAATGGGTTACCACAACAGTCTGCTTGTTTATCAGTCAACTGAGGCACAACTGTGTTCCAATTTGGAACTACTATCACAAAGCGGGCAATGACAAATATTATTGGAATTTTCTTTCCCAAATTTGAAGCGATTCAGTGGTTCTCATAGCAGGTAAAAGATAACTAACACACTCTGATTCATAATAATATTACAATGCATGATTTCTCAGCAGATCATTTCCTGCAGCAAACCTGATCATGATGGAAGGTGGGATGTTAGTGTAGATCGGTTGAGTGCCCAAAGTATCAGCGGTGTGACTTCATGATGGGAGGATGAGTCATTTATTATCTGAACAGCATGGCTGATTAGACATTCGAGAACAACTTCTTGTGGTACCCTTAGCACAGCACGTTGTGCATGTAAAAAGCAACAGTTCTGCTCCGTCATGAATGGTGCAGAATTTTTTTCTGGATTTTTTGAAAGAAAAAATATCTACATACTGTATACAAAATTACATGCAATATGCAAATAAGTATCACATTCAGAATACAACTAGCCCACACTTGTCTGAATTTGCCGTAGTGAGAACAAAATCATCCATTGAGTCACATTATTTATCTCATACAGTGGCTAAATGGGAAATGAAAGATATCAGGTTTACTGTAAAAGACAGACCTGCTCTACATGCTATGCAGTAATGACCGCCACATCGATAGTGAGAAACTGGAAAGCCACTTCTGAGAATTCACTACACACTACTTAACAGTTGAAAAACAAAAATAACAATGACACATATGGCGTTTCACCGGGATGACAACATCATTAATGAAGAAATTCTAATAGTGATTTTCAATAGAATAACCCATTGGGTGATTTTTGTTGTTGTTTCTGTTAAACATTGTCCATTAGCTTTTGGATAGAGTGGGGGGCTGAATTACATGTAGTAGCTGACTGTAAACCACAGAAAGACGGGCAACCTGCGCCACATTTCTCAAGACAATATTAAGAGAAAGACAGCTAATCCTGCAACACATTTGACACTTGCAAGACTGCGATGCGACCATCGGGGCCGTTTGGAATGGCAAACATTACTATGTTAGCACATGCTAGCCGCTGTCAAGCACACGGGAGTCAGTCAGTCGCCCGAAAGGAGGCTGATCATGGGCAGCCTAGCTTTCCCCAGAGCAGTCAGGGTTATAAAACGCTACAGAAAATTGTCAGTTGTGCTGTCGCATCACCCATAGCATATTAGATTGTTTCTGATAGGTAGAAACTGGAGAAAAGTCCGTCAAAAGATACTTACTTGGTGCTCCTGAGTTGTCAGGGCTTCCGCCATCTTGAAGCCTCGGCAACGTCTCAGGGGGCGGGGGACACGCCCACCAGCACACGCCCTTCTCCTCGTGACAGAAGGGCCCCGCCCACGTATATACTCCGCCTCCAACGTGTCAACTATACGTAGCGTAGTAGTACTAGTATACTACATACAAATTATGAAAATATCATTGAATATGCCCCACAAGAGATACTAAAAATCAGTCACATTCTGTTGCACTTCTCATATTTACTACTATCGATTGAGATAGTCACTTAAACAGCACATAACCATGAGTTCAGGGATGAAAACCTGACATGTTGAAATCAATGTAGTATATTGGGTTTTGCATCATTTATATTAAAAAAACACAGTGAGATCGATAATGCGGTTTTATTTATCCTTGAATTTGCATTCGGGTGAATAGTTTGGGTTTTGTGTTCCACCCAGAATGTCGTTGATCACGAGAAAGATAAGTTTGAGACGTCGATCTAAGCATAGTTATCACATTGATGGATCCAGATGCGAAATCGATCATGCGGCCGTTAACCCACATCGCAACGGTCTATAATTTGATGAAATCGTAAAGGAACTTTTCAAATGAGTAGGATTTCCCTTACGAACAGTTATTTGTGAAGCACTGAACTCCAAAGAGGCGGAACTTTTGATTTCATCGTTATCATGTAAACCATAAGGTTTCGCGTTGTTTGCTTTTTGTTTGTTTTATTTTGTTTTCTACTATTATCCAAAAAGAGTTTATAAAGCACGATGAGCAACGACTCGATGCGATGGTAATTAAAAGAAACCCATTGTCCAAATCAGCACAAAATGAGTGCTCCTGGTCCTCATTTAAAGAGAAAATCATACATGGGGCAGCACAAGATCAAAAGGAAAAAGTGGTAAGTTGTCTTATTTTTCATTTGTTTTGTTTGTTTGATGATGAATAAAATGTGTTCATGTTGCTCTCTGGCATGCCAGTGATGAGCCTTCTGATGACAGTGAACATTTGCCAAAGGCATCCCATAATTTGTCAGACAGAAATGCTGCTATGGTAAGTGCTGAATTAATATAGTATTTGTTTAATGACTAACCCTCTTGCATAATTCATTATATTTGATCTTTAGGGTGTTAAGCTTGCAGAGTCCACACTGCCTTTTAAGAAAGAAGTCATCGACCCTGTAAATAATGTATCAGCAGTTATAACTGGTCAACAGAAGAAGGCATGTGCATCAACAGGTGTTGAACCTCACATCACCCCAGAAAATGCTATCAAACAAGATGGCAAAAGAACATCCAGGAGAGCCAACTGCAAAGATCTTGCTCAGCGGCTTCTATTCAGTGAGTACTCGACAGAGGAATTACAGACGCCTCAGAAGAGCAGCGATACAGAATCAACTTCTGCATCCAAAGTAACAAAAAATCCCCAACAGGCTGAAAAATCTGCTTTGTGAGTCTTCTAACCTATTTTTTTGTCAGGTACCTCACAGGTTGGTGATTTGGAGTTTTCATCCCGGATGCTTTTTACTGAGAAATGTTTGCTACTGTTTGTATTTTCCTAGGAACAGACAGGGGAATAGCGTAAATGCAGGCCCTTCTCATGATGTTTCTGGGGACTACATTTTGTTCAGTCCCACGCATGTAGCTGCTGCTGTGAAGAGATCCAAACAGCAACAATCACCACAAAATGAATCCGCCTCCGTGCTCACGGTTCCTAGTGGTTTACAGCTCTGTACGCTCAATGACACATTAACTCAGCCAGGTAGGCCATTTTCTAGTATTTAGTATAATTCAAGTTGAGATGCAAATGAGATAAAATAAGTCAGGTCTTTTGATAGATGATATGGCTTCTTTTCGATTATTTTTAGGTATTTATTTAGAGCTGTATATTGTACATTCAATTTGCAGTGGAATAGAACTATAATGCATTGTACTTAGACATTTATAATGACCACATTAGGTACGCAACTACCTCTGTTGTGATTGCTCTAAACAAGGCTCATCCATTATAGGCGTTTTTGTCATTTTGACAAATGACAATGCAAATCTATTTAGTAGCCCTTTTCTGTTCAATTCAACACTTGCATTAAAATGGAAGTCTATAATTTTCATGTACACCGTGTCTGTGTTCATTAGATTTGTTTATTCATCATCATAGCATTTAACCATGTTTTTACTGTGTTATCTATTACCTAGGCTTGGCCTTGCATGCTCCTGACCCACAGTCCGACAAACTTTTTTTATCCAATTGGGGTTTACCCAAGCCAGTTTTGGAGTGTTACCACAAACACAGAGTAACTCACATGTTTGACTGGCAAGCTCAGTGCCTGAGTCTTGGAAATGTTCTGCAAGGAGGTAACTTGGTCTACTCTGGTAAGTATCTGAATGTAGTATCTATTTGAAGGGCAGAAAAATGTTTTGCAGTGAGATATACGTATTCTGTATTTTGTCTTGTAGCTCCAACCAGTGCTGGAAAAACTCTAGTGTCCGAGTTGCTGATGCTAAAACGAGTGTTGGAGACGAAAAGAAAAGCTCTCTTTATTTTACCATTTGTTTCTGTAGCCAAAGAGAAAGTGCATTACCTTCAGGTGAATAGAAGTAAACTGATAATAATGTATTTTTGTTTTGTAATTGTTGTAGTAGATGATTAACTAGGGTGGTTCTGCAGAGTGTGTTTGAAGAAGCTGGAGTACGTGTGGGTGGATTCATGGGAAACACATCAGCTTCTGGTGGCTTTGCCGCTGTGGATGTAGCGGTTTGCACTATAGAAAAGGCCAACTCTCTCATTAATAGACTAATAGAGGAAGACAGCATCGGTCTATTAGGTACTAATACATTAGTGATAAATCAGATTAGAAATGTTGATCTTTACATATTCCTATTGTGTAATTGTAGGAATGGTTGTGGTGGATGAATTGCATATGGTTGGAGATTCTGGAAGAGGTTATCTACTTGAACTTCTCTTGACCAAAATTCGCTACATTGCACAGAAGCGCAATATAACTGGGTTTGTGTCTCTTTTTTGTGTAATAGTGGCAATCAAAACTGCTTATCTTTCCAGGAGTGATGGCAATAGTGTGACAATTTTATGTTCTGACAGGTCTCTTTCTGAGGGAGTGCAGATAGTAGGTATGAGTGCCACTTTGCCCAACTTGTCCCTCCTGGCTCAGTGGTTAGGTGCGGAGCTTTACCAGACGGACTATAGGCCAGTACCCTTACAGGAACATCTTAAAGTAGGCTGCAAAATCTATGACACGAGTCTCTCTGTGGTTCGGCAATTCACTCCAGCACTCATAATAAAGGTAAATATACCAAGCAGTGGTTATTGTGTGGGTAGACAAATAACAGCTTTCTTTGAATCATTAAGGGTGACGACGAGCATGTCGTCAGTTTGTGTTATGAAACGGTGCGTGATGGCCATTCTGTCTTGCTGTTCTGCCCCTCCAAAAACTGGTGTGAGAAGTTGGCCGATAGTATTGGCAGAGAGTTCTACAACCTCAGACATACAAGTATGTTCATGTCACACACTTGAGTTATATCTCTTTCTTTATCTCTGACTTTTATTGATGGTGAGAGACATCTAATTCTTGATCTTGACATATATCAGTAATTTATTATTATAATATTTCATTATTGTAAGAGTGGAAGATAGTTAATTTCAGCAAATGCCTTATCACTGATGAAAGTTCATTGTACTTTTTGTCTAAAGATGTTTCAGAACATGAGCGTGAATCACAACCTAAACCAGTGAACTTGGACCAGAATGGACTAGTAGATGTCATTGCCCAGTTGAGTCGGACTCCTGTAGGTTTGGATCCCATTCTGAAGCGTGCTGTGCCCTGGGGAGTGGCCTTCCATCATGCAGGTAAATATACAAAAACTCCAAGCATCATAGTTAAGGAATTGTAAATGGCACTTCTTTGTTATATGTTTTACTTTGTGTGCCCTAAGAAATATCTCTAGTTCAGTGGAAAAAAATGAAATGAGTCTCCTTTCAGGACTTACATTTGATGAACGTGATGTGCTGGAGGGAGCCTTCCGTAATGGCTTGATCAGGGTCTTGGCCGCCACCTCCACCCTCTCGTCAGGGGTCAACCTACCTGCCCGCAGGGTCATTATTCGAACCCCGATCTTCAATGGCCACTTGCTGGACCCCCTCACCTATAAACAGATGGCTGGACGAGCAGGGAGGAAAGGAGTGGACACCATAGGTAGGAAAGTCATTGACGATAACAAGTAAGCTTGTGTGTGGGTTTTTTTTCAATCGTGATAAGGTTTTCATCATTCCAGGTGAGAGTGTGCTTGTGTGTAAGGAGGCGGAGCGTCAGAAAGGTTTTAGCCTCCTTAGAGGTGATGTTCACCCAATCAGGAGCTGCCTATTGCAAGAGAAGGGAGAAGGTGTCACCACTAGCATGTTGCGAGCCATTTTAGAGGTCTGATTCTCATCTGTTGGCTGATATTTGCAGCATTTTATGTCATCTCTTACATCACTTCTACCTGCAGATCATTGTGGGAGGAGTAGCCAGCACACCACAGGATGTGAGATTGTACGCCTCATGTTCACTTCTAGCTGCCAGCACAAAATGTAATAGCAAAGAGGAGTCTATAGAAACGTGCAACAAAGGGGCAATTGAGGCCTCTGTTGAATGGCTTATGGAACATGAATTCATCAATGTTCAAAAAGTTGAAGAAAGTAAGTAATGCACAACATTTATCAATAGATTCATTGTTTTATTTAATCTTTTTTTTCAGTCTACATTTTTATTAACTCCATTAAATTGTGATGAATAATTATAGATGCTTATTATTGTTGTACTTGTACATAGCTGAAAAACAAATATAGTAGATTCTGTTTGGACAATTTATTAAGTATGGCTACACTTCAGTTAACACAAATCTGGATGGCGAATTCAGACACAGATCTGCTAATCTTTGTTTTCATTTGAATCAATTATTTTTCTCCACTGGTGTTTGTAAACTACAGAGGAGCAGTACTGTCCCACTCAACTGGGTGCTGCCACTCTGTCGTCTTCCCTTTCGCCCACTGAGGCACTGGGAATATTTGCAGATCTGCAGCGGGCCATGAAGGGCTTTGTGCTAGAAAATGATCTCCATGTTCTTTATCTGGTATGAATTACAATGGAGGCTCTCATTCTACTATTAAGCTATAGTTTGAACTAAAGCGATTTAAGCATAACCCCAAGTACCATCTCTGACATGGTAATATAAATGTCAATGCATTTATGTCAAAAACATTCTGTGGCAGATCACACCATTGTATGCGGAGTGGACTACAATAGATTGGTATCAGTTCTTCTGTCTGTGGGAACAGCTGTCGGCATCAATGAAGAGAGTAGCTGAGTTGGTAGGCGTCCAGGAGAGTTTCTTGGCTCGGTCAGTGGGTGGAAAACTCTTTGCCAAGACAGAGAAGCAGCGGCGGCAAATGGCAGTTCATAAAAGGTAACGGGCATTTTTTTAATAGTTTCAAGCAATGAAAAATCCATTTGTATGGACTGAATGACTGAACGTGGAAGTGTCTAAGATCGCCGTATTACATTTCTTGAGAAGAAAATGATGGTTAAAAACACTTTTTAATTCATCTACAAATACTACTCAATAAAAACTTCCATGAATACAGAAATACATACTTTCATCTTATTTCTACAGGTTCTTTACCACTCTTATACTGCAAGATCTGGTTAAAGAAGTACCTTTGGGAGTTGTAGCATCCAAATACAACTGCAATCGTGGGCAGTTGCAGTCCCTCCAACAGTCTGCTGCCACATATGCAGGTGTGAGTTCTAGATAAAAAGGAATATCAATTCACTTTTTCTTTTAGAATATACAGTAGATACTAGTGTATTAGAAACTCAAACATAAAAGCACAACTTTATTACTTAAGGAGTCAATGACTGTTCCATTCATTCTTCAGGTATGGTGACAGTGTTCTGTAGGCGCCTGGGCTGGAACAACATGGAGTTGCTTTTGTCACAGTACCAAACTAGACTGAGCTTTGGCATCCAGCGTGAGCTTGTGGATTTGGTAAGAGTTTCCCTTCTGACAGCTACCAGGGCTCGAGCACTTTATGCACAAGGCCTGTGCACCATTGCTGAACTTGCCAGGGCTTCAGTAGCTGATGTTGTAAAATCTTTAAGGAACGCTGTCCCATTCAAGAGGTAAATCCTAATTTTGATATTGCCAAATAATGACATTTTGGTGAGAAAGGGGTTGTTTTATATCTGTTTACTTCTCTTAGCTCAAAGTGTGCAGTGGATGAGAGCGAAGTGGAGGCTGCAGAGCGCCGGAATCTCCGTTGCGTGTGGGTGAGCGGTGGGCGGGCTCTAACCGAGCAAGAAGCGGCCAATGCAATTGTGGCAGAGGCAAAGCTTCTTCTTCAGGCAGATTTGGCACAGCTGGGCATTCAGTGGGACCCAGCAACCCTCTCCTCCGATACTCTTGCTGTCCGTTCCTCACTAGAAGCTCAGACTGATGGGGATAAATGCCAACAAGAGAAAAATCCTAGAACAAATTTGGAGAAATCAGGTCTCAAGACTATCCAAAAGGAGATAAATCAAGACTTCAGCCCAAGGCAATCGGACCCAGACATTTCTTCACGTAGTCTGACAGCAGGAAAGAATGAACCGATTGGTGGATCCAAAGCTGGTGAAACGGAAAATACAGAAAAGATGGAAAAGAGCAATCTGAGAACCCAGAAGTGTAAAACTTTAGTTCAGGAAGGGGCCAAAAGTCAAGTTTCAAACAGAAAGGAAACCTATTCTTCTGGTGGTCCAGGAAAAAGTATAACAGAAGAATTGCCTGAGCTTGTACCCAGCCCGATGTTTCAACTCCAAAAAGCTCCTGAACCAAGTCGCCCCCTTTTACCTCTTCCTTGTTTGAGAGCGCCAAGTTCCAGGTTGGGAGATAACCCAAGTGTTAGCATAAAAGCATCAGATATTCATGACAGTGTTTGTCTGTCACCGGCACAGCCAGGAAAACTAAAGCACTCAAGGATACTACAAAAAGTCCTCCATTCCATACAAAGTGACAAAAAGCCAAAAGAGTCAACCGGACTGACTTCACATGCCTTAAATGTTGCTGAGGATACTCCTAGCCTTCCTCAAGACATTCCAACGATACAAGTTGAAATGTCAGACACTTCTCTTGCCGCCTTACCAGCAGTATTGTCACCTGACATCCAGTGGGGAAGAGTGGAGGCTACAGAAGTCAATGGCCTTTTGTCTCCTGACCTCTACGCAGAAGAACATCAAAATGAAGAAGGGCAGCAAGAGGTCCAGCGGGGAGAACTGACGTTTGGAGACAGCTTTGAATTGGACACGCAGACAGTACAGATCATTGTCCAACCACAATCGGTACACAGAGAGAGCGGAAATGGCAAAAGTCCACAGAATTTGAACAATAACGATCCAACAGAACAAATTGTGTTACAAGCTCACATGGAGCAGAAAGGCAAAGACCAAGAAGGTGCCCGACCTGGACCTTCCCTTTTCAATATTTCTCTGACAGCCAGCCAGATGGAGATCATCCTTGATACCAGTCATCAGGTGAGTGGTTATCATGTCAATTTTCCATGTGAGCCTATTTTCCACCCAACGATAGTTTATTTTAGTCTGCTCATGTTTATAGAACAGTACTAAACCCTAATATCATTTGGTTGGATTTTTATATAACTATACCATGACTTGAAATAGCACAATGCTGATTAGGCATTAATAGAAATACAGTAAATGGTAACAAATATGACTATATTCAGGGTTGTAATTTTTCCACAGAATGATGGTAACAGCAACGCTGCTGTTGTTCTGGAGGATCCAAACAGGAGTAGCAGCTTTTTGTTCGAAAGCTTGTATGACAATTCTTCGAGCCCAAAAGAAGCAGATCCTAACACATCAGCCTACGAGGAGCACATCAGCCCAGAGGCAGAAGGCCTCCATCCTCTGATGTCCACTTCGGAGAAACGTCGTAGTGAGCTCCTTGTCAATCAGGAAGTGGAGAAGCAAGAGGCAATCCAGTGGGGAGAGTCTTCTTTCAACCTCTCTGAGTGGGGAGACTCTTTGCTGGGGGGTGAGCATTTTCTGGCGAGACAGGATCTGGATCGATCATTTGCACTGGTTGATCCAGAAGCTCCATTGGCTGGAGAGAACCAGCCAGAGTTGTTTGCGGATAATAACCAGAATGGAGAAGATGATGAACACATCTCGTTGCCGTCAGATGATGCCATTTCAAAACAATTACATGCCAATGCTGCCCCACAAAGCAACCTTTATTGCAGTCCTGGTCTTCAGGAAATCTTTGATTGTTGGCCAACTATGTCTGAACAGCTTGTGCAAAACGCTACATTATCCCTCAAGCAAGTTCCTCAACCATACCGTGCACAGCCTTTGGAAAAGTCTCCTCCGTTGGTTCAGCTGAGAAGAAACTGCCAAAACCAGGACAGTACGGACTCTGAAGCAGATTCTTTTCAGGCGGAACCGTCAGAAAAAGCAACAGAGAGACCAGGTTCTGCTGCAGACTTAATACCCCCCACTCAGGAGACACCACCTGTGACACCTAGAATCAAACTAACAACTAAATCCATCCAATCGCCTCGCACTGTCCTGACACCCATTCAGTTGGCCCTAGCTGGGAAATCTTCCAAATGTTCCAGCAGTGACCTCCCCCCCGGAGATTTTCCTGACTCCCTATATACTGTGTGTAAATCACAGCAGCACACCAAGACAAGATCCAGTTCCCGACTCCAGTCTCCAAAAGCCCAAAGGCAAAATCCTTCTCCTGACAGCCGCCCACTGCGGTCTTCAGCCATGAACATGTCACCTGGCTACGAGGGCTTCTCGGTCCAGCTTTCTCAAGATGCCTCTCTCACCTCCAGCAACTCTAGCGCATTCTCCATTATCGACGTTTCAAGTGACAAGCGCCTATTCGAAACGTTTATTAAGGAATGGAAAACTAAAAAGCGCTATTCACTGGCTTTAGCTTTTGAAACTGTCAAAAACCAACAGGATCCCGAAGGAGAAATGAGAAGAAAACATACGAAAGGTAAACAATGTTCAAAATGTGATTGAAATGTGTTTCATAAATCTAGACAGTCCATAATGTTAATGACATTTGTGTATAAACAGCACAACAGGAACTCCACACTGCAAATGGTTTTCCAGTAAGAGGCAACAAAGAACAGCTGCTGATTGGACTGTCTGTCTGTTGGGGAGCAAAAGATGCATTCTACATATCCTTTCAGCAAAAGCAGAAACAAGGTGTTCAAACGTAGACAAGCGGTTATATTCATATCCATAGTATGCAAAAATGAGGTTACACTGTTGTTGTTGTTTTCTCAGGTTTGAGTTTAAGTCTTGCCCCTCAGGACCTGGATGACAGTTTACCAATAGTCGAGAGGCTTGACCATGTCAAGGCCTGCCTCCGTCATCTGTCAGGTGGCACACTTATCACGTACGACATCATCCAAGTGTACAAGAAGCTAGTGTTGACTTGCGGCATCAGCTTGGAAGGAAATGTTGAAGACCCCAAGGTATGGATGCAATGCTGTAGAGTGCTTTTTGGCTCATTTTTGTGAACATTTGTCATGAAAATACACACTGACATACAATGAGCGGGCGTTCTAACCTTCATTGATGTTTCCCCGGAGGTGGCATGCTGGCTGGTGGACCCAAGCACCGAAGAGAGGACTTTGGCCAATATGATCACAGTCTATTGTCCAGAAGACATCCCTCTTTTGGATGGTCTTGGCAACTTACATGCCCACTGTCCCCGTGTCAAGGCAGCTACCACAAGTGTGCTAGTATTCACCGTGATGAACCATCTCACCACGCTACTCGATAAAGATGGAATGCTAGGTATGATTAAGGAGTTATCGGAGAATGGTTGTCATGAACAATTTTGACACGTGATGTCACATTCTTTCTACTCGCACAGACTCCTTCAGGAGCGTGGAGATGCCTTCGCAAGTGTGTCTGGCTTTGCTGGAACTCAACGGAATTGGCTTCAGTGTGGAGGAGAGTGAGAGACAAAAGCATGTGATGCAAGCCAAATTGGCAGCGCTGGAATCGCAAGCATATGAGTTAGCGGGACACAGTTTTTCCCTCACAAGCATTGACGACATTGCAGAGGTCAGAACAGTTACCAGATTTTTCAGACTATAAATTGCTTTTCCTTTAACTTTTGCAGGGGGTGCGATTTATATGTACAGACCTCTTGATGGTTGGTTCTATAATGTTGCAGATAAGAAAGATATTGCACTTATAATAGAATAATATTACAAGTAGAAGAACAAACTTACATTCACATCAGCAAATAATGGCTGGGCATTAACTCAAACCTTTTGCACATCCTTGTGTAGGTTTTGTACTTAGAGCTACATCTGCCTCCAAACGGTGACGTGGACGCATCAAAAAGCAAGAAGACCCTCGGATCCACTCGAAGAGGTCGAGGCAGAGTTCGGCTGGGAAAGCAGTTCAGCACAGCAAAGGTAAATTGCTGAGTTTTGCTGAAGAAATATATATATTTAAAATATAATATTTAATTGTAACTTGTTTCCAACCTTATGCT